>NC_056739.1:1000030350-1000225350 GCF_019279795.1 Protopterus annectens
AAATATGCATGAAGCATGGTAAGTCTAGGACACCCCAAGAGTGGAATATTGTTACCATTGGTAATGAATGTGATAGTGAGTGAAGTAGCTTATAAAATGAAAGATGCTAAGCATGTGATGCAAACAAAGGTAGGGATTCTAATAGTTTTGACACACATCAATGATATAGTTATAGTTAATAAGAACAAAAATGTTGACGAGGGAAGTGTTAATTTGCCTGAATGGATGTTTAAAGGAAATGGGAATGACCTTGAATAAAAATAAAAGTAAGGGTTTGAGTTATGTGTAAATTGGGGGAGGGTGTTTTTCAATTACTGAAGTGATTTTGTTAGGAATAAAATTTGGGAAAAATTATGTAGTTATGATGTGCTGTGAGGGTTTCATAAATGATATGATGGAAATATGTCTTCTGTGGAGGACATATTGATTAGCATTCAAGCAAAAGGTTTAACTGGTGAATTCTGTGTTAATGGGAAAAATAACATATATGTCAAATGTTTATATGATCCCAGAAAAATATGAAAAGGAAATTGTGCAGCTGGTGTTTCCATTCATATGTGGTTCAAGATTAAACCCAGTAAAAAGGGGTGTGTTGTATGTGAGTGAAGATGAACATGGATTGGGGTTACTAAATCCAGTTTTTTAATAATGTATGCAAGTTTAATGACTCAGAATAAAGTGGGTAAAGAAAGACTATGAGAAATTACTGGTGAAAGAATTTAAAATAAGTATAAACAGTTCTAGGAGATGAAGAGAATAAGAAAAAAAAAAGAAAAATAATGTGTGAATGAATAAATTAAAAATGATCATGAAAAGTGCATATGTGGAAAATAAAAATTGATGACATGGAGAAAGAAGAATGAGGTATAATAATGTGATGATATAATATTATGTAAATCTGTGGAAAAATTTAACAGAAGTAATTAAAGTTGTTAAAGTGGGGAAAATGTTGTACCAAGATAGTAGAGTGTCAGAATTTCCTATTGAGACTAGTAATAAATATGCTACCAGTTAAGGGGGGATATGCCATGTAAAAAGAAAGTTGAAATGTGTATATTTTGGGGGGGGGGGAGAGACAACAGTACATGCTGTTTTAAATGTAAAAGATTTTCAAAACTCTGGAAAAAGTTATGTGAAGAATTTTTTTTTGAGAATATTAATGGCAAATAATATAGCTATGAATATAAATATGTACAGATATTATAAGAAGCAGAAGAAAGAATAAGTGAGAAGGGTAGCTAAGAAATTATTTTATGTAATATGGAGTATTTGGAATGAAAGGCTGAATGAAAGTTTGTTTAATGGGAAATGGGTTTTGGCAGATATATTGTAAAAAATGAGATTATGGCTGTGGAAGAAGGAGTGGGGGTCAATTGTGGAAGAAATAATAATAATACATTTTTTTATGTTGTGAAATAAAGGGCCCCTTTACATTCAATGGGTATCATGGGATCTTTTACATCTACCTGAGCTACGACCAAGTCAAGCAGATGGGACATTGGTTTACCATCTCATTCTAAGGGTTACACACTCTGTCAGAGTTCTGGTTCAGTAATGGTCTTTGATGGCTTCATATTAGGAAATTGATGGTTATAAGATGCTAATTGAAAAATGAAACATGCACTGCCTGTCCTTCACAACACAAAAACATATCCATGGCATATTCCCTGTTCCTGTGCAATGGGAAGGGTAGGGTAGGGTAGGGTGAATAGGACAGCTTCCCAGCAAGCCAGTTTGTAGGGGGTGCCAGATCAGGTAATTTATTACTTATATACACACTATTGTATAGGGCGGCCACAGTGGTGCAGCGGTTAGCATTGCCACCTCACAGCAAGAGGCTCTCCAGTTTGATCCTCGGCTGGGGTGCCTTCTGTGCGGAGTCTGCATGTCCTCCCTGTGGACGCGTGGGTTTCCTCTGGGTGCTCCGGTTTCCTCCCAAAGACATGCTGTAGGTGGATTGGGCACTCTAAATTGGCCCTAGGTGTGAGTGTGTGTGTGTGTGTGTGTGTGTGTGTGTGTGTGTGTGTGTGTGTGTGTGTGTGTGTGTGTGTGTGTGTGTGTGTGCCTTCTGTGGAAGGTTGGGTGCCAGGGTAGCAACTTCACACCATAAAAACTCCATTGCCAATCATGAGTGACAGGTGATCTGCTGTGGTGACCCCTAACCGGGAAAAAGCCAAAAGAAGAATACACACTATTGTATAACTGGTCAAAAGAAAGAATATTTTGCTTTTATTTTTTTAAGCTTAAGGTGTCTTCCAGCACTTGCCTGTTCTATGCCTCTTTTTCAACTCAGAAAAAAACACAAAGTCTACAGGTCCTTATAAGATACACACTTTTGGTGCATCCCTAAAACAAGCAGACTACTTTCTGTTTGGAGGGTTTTCTGTATTGGGCACCAACGTCTTCTTGGTCATGCATCTGTTAAATTATGTAAGACTGTAGAGAGACTTGATTTTTTGGGTACTAGAAAGGCACACATCTTATCTGAATTAATATAATATGTCCTAGTTCATTTTCACTGTGTCCTGGAAAATAGAATTTTGGTGCATAGAAATGATTCAATAGTATTTCTTATATATCTGTAACTCAAAAGGTAGAATACTCATTTGGTAGAAAAAAATTTCTGGGTGTAAACAAGACATAATGTACAAATGAGTTAATACTCATTTGTGTGAATCACATATGGTCAAATTGACGTTTTGTAGAGTGAAGGTAAGTAGGAGTATGCAGGAAAATAAATGACTGAGAGGGTGGTGGTTGGGAAGATGTGCAAGATCACATAATAAGCAGATGGTGTGCATGTGAGAGTGTTTGTGGGTTAGGTAATAGGATCAACTTAGTTTTGTGTTTATTTGATGTTGTATGTGTCTTATGGGTCCTTTTGTCTTGGGTAGTGTGACTGTTATGGGATTTTTTTTTTAGTAATGTAATGTATAGACATGAAGTTAAGGGAAGGAGTAGGGTTGGGATTAGTACACATGACCAAGGGAGTGCAGGGGGGGGGAGGCAAAGCCATCCCATCCACCCTTACTCATGTGTGTCACCCCTAAACCAAACCTACACGTTATCCTCAAAATGAGCGAGTAAAAACTTTATTAAATACAAAATACAAAATGCAACCGGTAAGTGCTTTCATTCCCTTCATGGAACTTCATCAGAACCTACATATTACATTACTAAAAACCCTTTCCCTAAAGGTACTACTACACAGATGATGCTTAATCTCAGTTTTTTAGCTAGGGTTTACTGATATATGGCTCTTTAGTTAGAGAGAAATAGTCAATGTTTTATGATTCAATTTTAGTAGTGTTCAGTGCTTTGTGGATTTTCACTTTTGTGTTCTACCATTTGAAGTTTTCTCTTTTGTGTATTTTTACCTTTCGTTATATAATTGTGCTTGTGCTGTGTGTATACTGTTTTGTGCATCTATAGCACCACACTCGCATCCTTCAAAAATGCAATTATTTAATTGCAGAAGAATGTTATACTATCCTTGTGTTAATGTTTTGATGTGTAAATAAAGCACCTTAAATACAATATAACAGCTTATTTTTATGATTTGGGTAATCTGAGAACTATATTTTCATTTATCTTTTCAAAACTGGTTTACTATTTTTTGAGGCCTAACAATATAGAGACTGCCAAAAAGTTACATTGCTTTACTTCAGGTCTGGTCAACAACTTATGTAGCAAGTAGGTATGTCCACTATTCAACTCGTGTGCTGTTCTTAAATTTTTTTTCAAACAATACCAGAATGTCCTCCAACTGCTCCTTTGAAATCACACCCTGTATTTCACTTTTTATTTCATTGGAGATTAACAATGCTCAAAACATATCTTATACCTTCACACCTCCATATAAGTCTTAAAAAACACTACACTGATATGCAATCAGAAGGTATAGGCTAGTGTTAGGAGGTCAGTATGGATTAGATAACTCCTACTATAGGGAATTGTATACCGACACCAGGTAGTGAGTAAAGTGAGAGTTCAGGGACATATAGATGGAGTCAGTAAGGTGGTACACCAGTAATGGGTTATATATGTTTCTTATATGTTTGCACATAGTGGCCAAGTCTGTAGGCCAACTAGAATAGAATTGTTGGCCACAGTCATGGATCCAGTTGTCCAAACTGTACTTAAATGAATCTACATTGTCAGACATTCATATGAGCCATGGAATTGTGTTCTCTATTTTTGGAGTCATTTGAATGAGGAATTTAAACCTTGTGCCCTTCTTGTTATATGGAACACTATATTAAGAGAAGAGCTGTGTGAGTTGGTAAGAATGTGGGCTGCAATCTGTCTGAGGGAAGAGGAGTATGGTGCAAATTTATTTCACAGCAGGAATAATAAATGTAGAGCACAGTGAAAAGCTGATTTCCCATGAATAAGGAAGGGAGATGACCCTTATACAAATTAGATTTCTGGACCACTTCACCAGGGAACAGCAAAGGAAGGAACAGAATGAATGATAGTTATGCAGCAGAATTAAAACAATTAATGCAGTACTGGATTGGTGGATGGGGCTGGCACGGGGCTCGGGGGGGGGGGGCAAGTAAAAAAAAATAGTTTTGTCACTAAGAACACAAAAATGCTTTACTACATCTCTAACTTTTCCTGTTGTTCTAGGATGTCACGGTTTGTCAAGGAAAAGCATATGAATTAGATAGTTTAGGCCTGACATGAGCCAACCTTATAAAGCTTTTCCCTAATGTAGAGACCCCGGAAATACTCTTACATTGCCAACACTTTACAAGGTAGAATGAAAAAGAATAAAATACACTCCTTAAGGGATGTCCGTGAGAAAGAGCTCAGTACATACCCCAAAAGTACAACACTATCAAGAAACAAAGGCAGTGAGAGAGTTGCAATCGGAGCATGATAAAGTCCATTACAAACGAAAACTGCTTTTGACCTACAGAATTACATAATTCTAATTTGTGTTAACTTTTCAAAACTGTACCAATTAATAATGTTTTCCTATATCTTGGAAAAACATTTAGCTGATTTGTTTGCTAGTAGAAGTGCACTGTAACATTATGTCAGCACTAACAAAACTACTAGAACTTTTTGAGCATTGTGAAACGTTCTGCCATTAATGTGAAATGATGCTTTCATGTACCTTGACATCCAAGATAATGTGGGAGCTGAGACTGCTGTCCTCGAAATTAGACTGCCCCAGTAGCTAGCCAGAGAAAATTAATTCTAAAGATTGTGGCCCCAAGAAAGACATGATCCAGGAACTGTCTCATTTAGCATATAAAGTTAACAAAATTCTGTAGCCTGTAGAAAGCTTCAATGTCCAGAAATAATAGCTATTTGAATCCTGACAGTTCGGTAGATTAGCAGGTCAGACCACTTCTCTGTCTGTGTAGCTCTGTTTTTGTTTTCATTTGATCCTGGGGGAAAACTGTATTAGAGAAACACCATCATTTTAATCTATCTTTTTTGTTGAGATGTTTTTTTTCTGAGATAACGATCTAGGAGAAAACAGCATTGCTTTTGTTTGCAGTACTGGAAATTTGTTCTAAGTGGAAAAATAACTTTTTGACAGTTGAATTAAAACATAGTGCATCAATAAAGAGTGTTGAATCCCTAAAGTTTGTTTCTTTATCTCTTAATCCTTATCTCTCCATCTAAGTATTATATAGCTTTGTAGCATTTGAATGAAATCTTAAGACACTAAGATTCTACATTTGTTTTGTAGCAATGAGGTCACACAGTAGCTTATGAATATCACAGAAGATTTAGAACCACACAGGCAGCGGCTGCTTTTGCTTCATGAGTAATCATCTCCTGAATGGTAAATAATTCAGCAATCATATGCTAGCACATGCTGACTGGATTAGAGGCAGTAAGGTTTCAAACTGTTGTTTTATGCCTTGCATTCTTTTATAGCAGCATCCTGATTAGTTTAACAAGTGCTTTCAGTGAAATACCAGTATAACACTTTAAATGCATTTAATACCTTCAGATAAGATAAGGGAAGCAGTATCATGCCATGCTCCTTGGAACTGGAGAGTTTTCACCTGCTACCATTGCTAAGATATGTGGAGCATGAATGATGCTACTGTATATAGCTCCCCTCCAAAAAAAAAAATGGGAGTACCTGCGTGTTCTTAGCTGTAAACTGGCTTTGTGATCATTGACATTCTAGTTAAAAGAGTGTCATATGTGAGTTGTTTTAATGACATCAGACAAGACAAATGTATGTTGTATCCTATACTTGAAGAGGGAGGGGCACTAGAAAAGCTATTAATAATGCCTTCTGCAATACTGTATGTAATGTCTACAAGTTGGAACTTATATTCAAAACAAGACGTCAGTAAAAAAAAGTGTTAAAATGCCAGAGAGAAAGAGAGAGAGAGAGAGAAAGAGCGCGGGACATACACACAATATCCGATTGAGTGAATATATAAAAAAATATATTTTTATGATAAAATATACAGTCATACAAACACAGAAGATCATTGTTTCAACCAAGTGAATTACCCTGTAACCCCAAGTTGGGGGACTGCCCCATAACAAAATCAACTTACTGGTTCTATGACCTCAGAGAAAAGGCAAAGATAACATGCAACCATGAAATTAAAGTATCTAAGCAGGGGTGGTGAAGGGTGTGCTACCCACTCCCCGGATGGAGGCTCCAGAGTCACCTCTGCAATAAAGTACCATTCACTTTAGACGGATGTTTCATGTACAGAAATGGAGTGCATCTTATTCCAAGTACATTGTAAACTTTTTTTCTAGTTAATGTGTTTATTTATTTATAGGTAGTGTTTGTTGTTTTATCTTTCCTATTTCTTTTATAGAATGCGGCATTCTATATGTATGGTATAAAACCTCCAACTCAAAATGATTACGGAATTACTGGCTGAGTGTCAACATTCTCAAAATACTTTGTGACGTAAGTACAGTATCCCTCACAATATCACTAATTCCAAAACTTCTTTAGACCGTAACAGAACTTTTCCCTGTCTCACTTCTAAACCATTGCGATACAGTAAAGAAACATTCATTCTTAAAGTGTATGAACAATTACTCAGTTACAAAGCACCTTTCATTGTATAGCTGTTCTCAAGTTCTTTTGAAAAGCTTCTTCATCCCTGTATATGCTTGGTTTACAAAATGTAAAAATCTAGCTAACAGCCTTAGTACTGACTTTTGATAGTGACACACAAAACAAAACCTTTAGCGGATTGCACTGGTAAGGATGTGCCCAGAAATGGACCCTACCTAATATATCCTCCAGTCAACTAATGCATGTTAATGCTTAACATATAACATTTAAAAATGCCTTTATGCTATGCATGTTACAACTTAATTAATTATGCATGATTTATTTTTATGTTTAGTCTGTCTTTCCAGGGTTCTGTGTTTTGGAACTGATCTTTCTACATTCAAGCTTTTACAGTTCAGTTTTAGACACAGACCCACTTTTTACATATATCTATACATCAATACCCACCTGAAGCATAATTATAAATAAATGATACTATATGACAACAAAAGGTTCTCAAGTTCGCTGATCAGCTGAAGTAACTACTTGTAAGGTTTGCATGTCCTCTAATTATTTATAGGGTTTTGTCTGGATGCTAAGGTATCCTCCCAAATCTAAAAGAGGTATGCTAGGTGGATTCACGATTCTAAATTAACCATAGGCATATGTGCAGTTATCTGATAAACGTTGTGGACAGCAATAGCTGTTCATGGGGGCACTATAGGATTTGGGCGCAACTTATCACCATTGAATGGAAGGATTATAAGTGTATCAGGAATGCCTCGGTTATACAGTTTGCCAGCATTCTGTGTGTCTTGTACAAATTTTCCTAAAACATTTATGCAACCTGCTCATTGAGGAAGTGCTTTGGAGATGTCAAGTTCTTTGTGCAGACTACATGTAATACCTCACATAGGGTACTGTGTCTGGATTTTAAAAACCCTCTGGAAAAAAGGGTACTTGTGATGGTCAGACAAGGCAGAGTAAAAATAATGCATGATGAGACACTTTAACTTTGAGAAGAAAATTAGCTTAATTTAGTTTTTGTTAACTGGATAAGTGTGCTGGTCTATGTTAGATCTTTTTCAGCTGTAACTCAGATCAGAAAGCAGGAATAAATACAATATATATGGAAAATCTAGTGTAGACAATCTACTAAGATATCATGTGAGATGGGATGAAAGTAGAATACTTGCAGACAACCCATACCAGCATGCACAGAGATTCAAACTCTACACAGCTGGAGATCAGAAGGTCAGGCTTGACCCCTAGACCCTACATTTGTAGGACAGAAACCTTACTACATATTATTTTCTAATGTTTAGGAAGTTTTCTACACACAATACTGCCCTAAGACCTACTACAAGCCTTTGAAATGAGATCAATCTATTATGGTGTACCACGTTGGATGCCTTACCAAAATTCATGTAGATCACATTTACAAACCTTTATGATTTAATATCCTGACTACGTGTCAGACAACAAATACACCACTTTTCTGAATACAAGAATGTAATAGATAGATAAGCTGCAGTTAAGTTTTCTAAATCTCACAACAGGTAAAGTAAAACTATGTGATTTAATCTGCCATATGTGTACTGTTCAGCTGGATGAAAATAGGCAAGAACTTTTGACATTTTTGTTTAAAATGGATATAAAAAAGTATATGGAGTTTGCAAATGAAGTTGCAACTTCCTTCAGGTGGAAACTACAACAGATATACAACGGATATGAAATTCATAGTAGACAACTAAAACAGGCTGTAAGTCATTATGCCCTATGATTACAGGATATGCTACTTTTCATAAGCTGGAAAAAGAAAGGGCCACAAAGTTGTAGACAATTTTCTTAACAGGATAGCTGACCAAGAACAAGTAGACAAACGCATTAGTATGTGAATGCCAATATTCACATTGCTGTAACTGTCTCCCAGATTTAATAAAGTCCATCTAGGACAGCCTACAAGGAAGGTACAGTGGCTGTGTATGCAGTTCCCCCTCATTAGCACATCAAGCATATTAGTGATGGTGCATTGCTGATGGAGAGCTGTGAAACATGGTTATTGAATCAGTGTAGGGAGTGCATTATTAACTGTGTTGGCAGATGAGTAACAAATCCTCTGCACTGTGAAAGTGCATTATATCAATGTATGTATATCTATTATTTTTTTTTTAAGTTTGCACAGCACGGTGTAATGCAAAGCAATTGACATGTGCCAGGCATCTAAAAATAGAAAGTTGATGCATTTAATTATGAATTCAAAGGTCAAGTTTAAACATAGTTGAGCGGGTTTGCGTGATGCAGTGCAATGCTCAGCAGTGCTTAAATGTAGCTGAGAGATGTATGTAAAAGTATAGCAGCATTCCACATATCCATGTAACCAAGTGGATAGAGTTGCAGCCTCCTGTGCAGTAGGTGTGGGGTTTGAATACATGGAAGGGAAATTACGCAATTATTTTCACAATATAAATTATGGCAATTATTTTCAAATCATGATGTGCTGTGCTCAGCAAAGCTCTGCTAAGTTTGCTGAGCCATGATAAGCACTGCTTAAACAATCTCTGTTTAAGTACCACTTCACACTGCTTGGCACCGCTTGGCTGTGCTTAGCTGGCTTGTGGACTGCTAAGTGTTGCTTAGCATTTAGAAAACAGAACGCAAAGGTGTAGAAATGTTTAATTTATTTAGGTTTAACAGAATAAAGCTTTCGGGTTACACCCTTCTTCAATATTCAATATCAGATTTTAAAAAACATACGTCATTTTATACTTTAAAAGCACAATACACATGACACAGCCAACCAATGAAAACATACAAACAATTACTGCTTAAAGAAATATATAAAAAAGTATTCATAATCAGATATTTAAAGTAATAGAATATTTACTATAAGCACAGTCATAAAAATGCATTTAAACTTACTATATATATATATATATATATATATATATATATATATATATTTATATATATATATATATATATATATATATATATATATATATATATATAAACTTAATAAAATATTACTTGTATTGCATATTTCTTTCAACCAGAAAAGGCTTTATAGTTATCATATGATTTAAACCAGGGAGTTTGTCAGCCCCTAATCTGGTTATCCATTTATACTCAGCAATATCCAGTTTGTTAATAATATCACCCCCTCTTATATCTCAATGCAAGACATCTAAGACTTTAAATTTGTATTAATGCATTTCATCATTTTCCATAATATGCTTTGCTAATGCATTCATTACCACTTTTGTTCTGATGTCTGATCTGATGTCTGATTTGTGTTCAACTATATGATCCTTGAGCCGCCTAGAAAATTTTCCTACATAAAAACTTGCACATCTTGTACATGTACCCAAATAAATCACTAATACTGTGCTACAAGTAGCCTTACATTTGATCTTATATTTATGTTTGGTAATAGGGTGCTCAAATTCTAACAAATTACAAACATTCCTACAGCAACTACAATTATAACAGGACATTGTACCAGTTTTACCCATCAATGAAGTTTCAGCACTAGTTTTAAAATCCTTATAACAGAGCTGCCATCTCAGACTCATACTATTTCTATATGTAAAGTATGGCCTATTGCCTACTATATTAAAGGGTCTATATTATAATATCAAACGGAATGAATGTCGAACATCTGAAATATCAAAAGTTCCGTTCATGGAGTTCTGGTTTGTGGGATTGGGGTGCAGTGAAGATCAGGAATGTTGCCCTTTCCTCACTGTAGTGCAGTCTCAGAGTTGGTATATATAATTAGAGGTGTGTGTGGGGGGAGCAGCCCCCACAAAACCAAGTTATTCGAATGGCACTTTCAATATTTTGGCCGTTCGACATTCGTTCCGTTCAATATTATAATATAGACCCATATTAAATAACTCTGGCATGGACATAAGTATCTGCCAGTTCTTTCTTACAAAATTTTCAACTTCCATAGTCATTCTATTATATATAGTTTCATAACGTATTTTAGGCACATTATCTTTATTTAACATAGGAGATATTCGGGCTATTTTTGCCTCACTAAAAAAGGGGGCAGCTATTTCTTTTCTCCTCTCTAATGTTTATTTCATTATTTGCAGTATTAAACCTATATTGTAGCCTCTATTATTAAAGTCATTTACAAACTGTTCCATTTGTTCCTTACACTTATCATCTTCAGTATTCCGCCTACTAGTTCATAGGAATTGTGCCTTTACTATTCCCAGAAATATATGCCTAGTATGCATACTTTTAGTATGTGTATATTTATTGACCTGAATTTCTTTATTATGAAAACAAGTTTTCAAGACACCAGAGTCATTTAGCAACTGTACATCAAGATATGCAATATCATTGTATGAAAAATTCATTGTGAATCTAAAAAAGGTGTGGTGCTATTTAAATACTCAACAAAATTATTTAAAAGTTGCTGATTTCCTTTCCATATCATAAAGCAATCATCTACAAAACATTGATAAAATAAAATGTCATCCCTGAAGGGATTCTTATCATCACAAACAAATTCCCATTCCCATTGATTCAATGTAATATTGGCATATGTGTTAGCCATTGGTGTTCCCATGGCTACTCCTGATGTTTGAAGGTATGGTTGCCCATCAAATAAAAAAAACATTCTTCGTTAGAACAACTTTGATTATGCTACAGATATTTTCTATAGATCTACCATTCATATCAGAATGTTTACACAGAAATTCACATATCTCATTAATACCATATGCATTCAGAATTACTGTAAAGAGGGAACTAATATTGAGTGTTACCATCATGAAGTTCACTACTTTGTTATTCTTCTACCATAAATACAACTTAGATAAAAGTCCCCTGTATCTTTAATATAACTTCAACATAGTGGTAGATACTTACTCAAAACACATTGTACATAAATGGATAAGGGTTCAGTCACCCACACCTAACCTGACACAATGGGTCTCATTGGGGGTTTAGATACAGATTTATGCAATTTGGGGATGCCATGTATCATAGGCATCTTTGGGCATGGTACAGTGAAAAAAGTTAAAAAGTTCCAAAGAAATATCACTTTGCAATTGTGCATCGTAAATAAACATATTCACTTCAGCAATCAAACTTTTAACGTCACCAAAATTAATTTTCTTAAATATATTTTCATCTAATAAAAATTCATTCATGTATTCAACTTAATGTGATCTATTGAAAAGGACTATTACACCACCCTTATCTGCTTGCTTCAGTATTATATTTTTATTTTCACGTAAATCTATTAATGCTTTATATTCATCAAATGTTAAATTATAAAATTGTTTCATTTTACTAGCTTTAACGTCATACAACTGTCTTAATTCATATTCACACACATTCATAAAAGCATTTAAAACAGGGCAATTGGGTGGCATAAACATACTAGACTTTTTATACTTATCTACATATTCACATGCTGAGTTGCTGTATATTAGTTTTAAACTGATATTCCTAATAAAAACATTTTTACTTCGGTCAATGCCTCCACTATAGTGTCTGATACTGTTGGCACAAATTGCAGACCTTTATTTAACAAGTTGATACTTGCAGCTGATAATATAAAATCAGATAAATTAAAAAAGTGTACACTCTCTTACTCTTTACCATCATCGTTGTCCCTGCTTGTTGAACGATATGGGGCTGTCGTTCTTCCTTTTCATTACGCTTAGATTTATTCTTTGCTCTGACCTGCTTCTTGATTGCGGTCATTTCTGTACTTCTACCTTCAATGGAAGTTGTACTGCTATTGGCTTTGTAGTATTTTTCCCATGTCGTTCATTGGTTGAAGGGTGACTACCTTCTCCAAACGTCTCAAGCTCATACATGGCACCTTTCTGTGAGCACTTAATAGTAATATCATTCTTAATTTTATTCTCTTTAGGCCAAGAGGAAATATGCCCCAAGTTGAAATCATTTATGTCTCTACATAATTTGTGTTGTTTAACTGTTTCCAGCTTCTTATTCAATACATTAAGTCTTTCAAGCACAGATTGGTAAGTTACAGACGAGATATTAAACAATGGTGAATTCACTATCTCATTCTCGAGATTAGTAGTCTTTTCTGAAAGACCATGCTCTATGTCCACAAAGAAATACTTTGGCCAATGAGACTGTGAGATCTGAATCAAATGCTAGAGCCCCTATAGACACTCCCCTGGCTGTCCATTTGCTAGAAGGAGACGTATACGTGCAATCAGAGAATGATCTGACGAATCAACAACAAGCTAATTCTGTTCAAGCATCAGTAGGTACAGCATCAGCTGTATTAACAGCAACTGCAAATGCTGTGAAAATGGTGAGGTTTTTTCCAACTTTATGAAGCCAATAGCAGTACGACTTCCAGAGAAGGTAGAAGTATGGAAATGACTGCAATCGAGAGGCAGGTCAGAACAAATAATAAATATAAGCGGAACAAAAAGGAAGAACAACAGCCCCATATTGTTCAACAAGCAGGGACGATGATGATGGTAAAGAGTAAGAGAGTGTACACTTTTTTGAATTTCTCTGATCTTATATTATCAGCTGCAAGTATCAACTGGTTTAATAAAGGTCTGCAATTTGTGCCAACAGTATCAGACACTAAAGTGGTGGCATTGACTGACTTAAAATGTTTATTAGGAATGTCAATTTAAAACTAATATTCAGGGACTCTACTTGTGAATATGTAGATAAGTATAAAAAGACTAGTACGTTTATGCCAACCAATTGCCCTGTTTTAAATGCTTTTATGAATGTATGTGAATATAAATTAAGACAGTTGTATGAAGTTAAAGCTAGTAAAATGAAAACAAAAATGCATAATTTAACATTTGATGAATATAAAGCATTAATAGATTTATGCAAAAATAAGACTATAATATTGAAGCAAGCAGATAAGGTTGGTGCAATAGTCCTTTTCAAAAGATCACATTATGTTGAATTAATTAATTAATTTTTATTAGATGAAAATATATTTAAGAAAATTAATTCTGGTGAAGTTAAAAGTTTGATTGCTAAAGTGAATATGTTTATTTATGATGCACAATTGCAAAATGATATTTCTTTGGAACTTTTTAACTTTTTCACTGTACCATGCCCAAGGATGCCTATGATATATGGCATCCCCAAATTGCATAAATATGTATGTAAACCCCCAATGAGACCCATTGTGTCAGGTTGGGGATGGGTGACGGAGCCCTTATCCATTTATGTACAATGTGTTTTGAGTAAGTTATCTACCACTATGTTGAAGTTATATTAAAGATGCAGGGGACTTTTATCTAAGTTGTATTTATGGTAGAAGAATAACAAAGTAGTGAAATTCATGATGGTAACACTCAATATTAGTTCCCTCTTTACAGTAATTCTGAATGCATATGGTATTAATGAGATATGTGAATTTCTGTGTAAACATTCTGATATGAATGGTAGATCTATAGAAAACATCTGTAGTATAATCAAAGTTGTTCTAAGAATTTTTTTATTTGATGGGCAGCCATACCTTCAAACATCAGGAGTAGCCATGGGAACACCAATGGCTAACACATAGGCCAATATTACATTGAATCAATGGGAATGGGAATTTGTTTGTGATGATAAGAATCCCTTCAGGGATGACATTTTATTTTATCAACATTTTGCAGATGATTGCTTTATGATATGGAAAGGAAATCAACAACTTTTAAATAATTTCAATGAGTATTTAGATAGCACCACACCTTTTTTGAGATTCACAATGAATTTTTCATACAATGATATTGCATATCTTGATGTACAGTTGCTAAATGACTCTGGTGTCTTGAAAACTTGTGTGCATAATAAAGAAACTCAGGTCAATAAATATACACATACTAGCAGTATGCATGCTAGACATATATTTCAGGGAATAGTAAAGGCACAATTCCTATGAACTAGTAGGCTGAATACTGAAGATGATAAGTGTAAGGAACAAATGGAAAAGTTAGTAAATGACTTTAATAATAGAGGCTACAATATGGACTTAATACTGCAAATAATGAAAGAAACATTAGAGAAGAGAAAAGAAATAGCTGCCCCCTTTTTAGTGAGGCAAAATAGCACCTATACCTCCTATGTTAAATAAAGATCATGTGTCTAAAATACATTATGCAACTACATATAACAGAATGACTATTGAAGTTGAAAATATTATAAGAAAGAACTGGCTGATACTTATGTCTATGCCAGACTTATTTAATATAGTAGGCAATTTATTTATTTATTTTACATTTGTTGACTGGGATAGTCCGACTGGATACATGTCCATTTTCAGCGGAGGCCAGGGGAGAAAAGCTCCAAGATAATAATACACACTGAACATTTAGTAAATGCTAGTTTCAAGCAGATTATAGTCATAAGCAATACCAGCGTTTAGCACATATAGTACTTCTTATAAAACACTTTACAAAACATAACATTATTTTCAAAGTTAAACATATATAACATTACATTCGGGTTTAAGACACACTAAGCAGCAGTCATACAATTGACCCTTCCTGAAATAGAGTAGTAGAAAAAAGTTAGAAGTAGTTGATGGTTAGGCACCTAAGAAATAGAGAGGTCACTAGTTGGGGTTACTGCAAGGACATAACCAATGAGTTTGAAGTATTTCTTGAGTTTGTTTTTGAATTGAGTTAGTGAGAGTTCTAGGGTCAAGACAGCTGGGAGTCTGTTCCATATTTTTCCAACAGAGTTGACAAACAGAGAGTCCCCAGCTGAGTAGTTGGATTTGTATGTTTGAACTAGGAGTCTAATGGATGATTCCAGTGGACGGGTGCTGGTGTAGGGGCTGATAATATTTTAGTGCAGGTGTATTTTCTGGCTGGTAAAGGACTTTATGTGCCACTATTAGCTGGCTGAACTGCAATAGGCTTGGCAGTTCAAGCCATCCTAGGTGATTTAGGTTGTAACAGTGGTGTGTCTGGTAGGCTGTGCCAGTAGCAAATCCGGCAATGTGGTTATAGCAGGATGATAGTTTTTAAGATCTGTTTTGTTTAAGTTGGAGAATAGAGGTGAGGCATAATGAAGAGATGATAGCAGATGGAAATGGGCAATTGCAGTTCTAGCAAGTGGGGTAAGGAAAGGTTTGATTCTGTAAAGAGAGCCACATTTTTTTATTAATGGTTTTGATAGTTTGATTGATATGCGCATCAAACTTCAGGTTGTTATCAACTATGACACCCGGTAGTTTAGTTTGGGATTGAGGGAGATGATAGTGCCATTGTTAGCAGTTATGTTGAAGGCTGGCAGGGGGGTCCTCCATGTGGGGGAGAAGAATAAGAAGAATAAGAGAAGAATGGCAATAGGCCACACTTTACATATAGAAATAGTCTGAGTCTGAGATGACAGCTCTGTTATAAGGATTTTAAAACTAGTGCTGAAACTTCGTTGATGGGTAAATATGGTACGATGCCCTGTTATAATTGTAGTTGCTGTAGGAATGTTTGTAATTTGTTAAAATTTTAACACCCTATTACCAAACATAAATATAAGATCAAATGTCAGGCTACTTGTAACACAATATTAGTAGTTTAATTGGATACATGTACAAAATGTACAAGTTTTTATGTAGGAAAATGTCCTAGGCGGCTAAAGGATCGTATAGTTGAACACAAATCAGACATCAGAAGAAAAGTAGCAACAAATGCATTAGCAAAGCATATTATGGAAAATGATGAAATGCATGAATTCAAATTTAAAGTCTTAGATGTCTTACATCAATCTATAAGAGGGGGTGATATTATTAACAAACTGGATATTGCTGAGTATAAATGCATAACCAGATTAGAGGCTGACAACCCCCCTGGTTTAAATAATATGATAACTGTAGAGCCTTTTTTGGTTGAAAGACAAATGCAATACAAATAATATTTTATTAAATTATATTTTCTGTATATATATATATATATATATATATATATATATATATATATATATAAAATAGTATGTTTAAATGCATTTTTATGACTGTGCTTATGTTAGATATTCTATTACTTTAAATGATATCTTATTACTGTATTGATCAGGCTGTGGATTGTATTTCACTACTGAAACTAAGCAGAAATTCCTTAAGATTCCAAGAGCAGGATAAGTTATTTCTTACACTTATTTCACTGAACTGCACTTCTGAAACACTTATAATTGTGCTATACAGTTGATCTACTACATTTTGCACTGTTATAAAGCTTTTTTATTGTTTCACTGCATTTATGTACTGTTTTATACTGTTTTAACTATATTTTTCATTGCTAGGTACTGTTTCATTACTCTGATTGCATGTTTACTGAATTACTTAACTGTAAACTGCTTTTTCTTACTGAGTGTTGTATTTTCTGTTTCTGAGTGTTCTATCTGAGCTTTTCTGTGCATTTTTGATTTTTTGAGGTTTCTGTGCTCTACAGCTAGGAACTGTAATAGTGTGCATTCCTATAATTGTCTGTTTACAGTTAAAAGCATTCTCTAGAGTCTGCTTGCTCCTTGATCTGTTTAAAACTTTCATTTAGTGGCTATAGCTAGGAACTGTAATAGTGTGCATTACTATAATTGCATTTTTTTAATTACTAAATTGTAAACTCCTTTTTCATACTGAGACTTGTATTTTCTCTTTGTGAGTGTTCTGTCTATGCTTTTAAAGTGAGGTTTCTGTGTTCTGCTCAGGTGGCATAATCTTGATAGAGGCCTGATGTCTAGGCCTGGTAGTTTTGTTTGAGTTTCCTGTGTTTCTGGGAGCCATTTTCTGCTGATTGTCTTCATTACTATTGAGAGTAACAAGGCCTCCTGACCTTCTGTAGTGTGAGTGATTGGGTAATAGCAGGAGCTGAGTAGTAATTTGATCTTCTAACTTTTCCATCCTTACTGGTATATAAACCCTGTGTCTTGAAAAGGTTGTGCTTGTATTGATCAGGCTGTGGATTGTATTTCATTACTGAAACTAAATGGAAATTCCTTACGATTCCAAGAGCAGGATACATTATTTCTTACACTTATTTCACTGAACTGCACTTCTGAAATGCTTATAATTGTGCCATACAGTTGATCTACTACATTTTGCACTGTTATAAAGCTTTGTTTTATTGTTTCACTGCATTTATGTACTGTTTTATACTGTTTTAACTGTATTTTTTCATCGCTAGATACTGTTTCATTACTCTAATTGCATGTTTACTGAATTACTTAACTGTAAACTGCTTTTTCATACTGAGAGTTGTATTTGCTGTTTGTGAGTGCTCTATCTGAGCTTTTCTGTGCATTTTTTATTTTTTGAGGGTCCTGTGTTCTACAGCTAGGAACTGTAATAGTGTGCATTATTATACCTGTCTGTTTACAGTTAAAAGCATTCTCTAGAGTCTGCTTACTCCTTGATCTGTTTAAAACGTTCATTTAGTGGCTACAGCTAGGAACTGTAATTTTCCCACCCTCCCTAGTGTTGTGGTGTTCTTATACTTGGTGGCTTTGCAGTTGCCTGCCCATACTGTATATTTGATCTGTGACACTCCTCTCAGTCTAGTGTTATTAGTTCATTCAATCTAATAGAGAACATTTGTGAAGGCCAACACACTTAGATTCTTAACATTGAATTAACTTCTGTTCCAGCTTTCTCCATTTCCACTTTACCGGAAAAAAAAACATTTTACTGAAAAACAAATTCTAAGCTTGCTTCCCCCCTTTCCTGTGGCAGGTCTTGTCCAGATACAGATTTGCTGTGTCCAGGACTGTTTGTGAGCTCCTGAGCCCCTCCCCCATTTAACTAGGGTTAAACTATTCCTGCCGCCATAAAGTCTGTTCTTCAAATTTTCCCTTGCAACTAGCCAGCTTTTTAGTTTTAGCACTCAAATATGTTTCTTTGAGTTCAGCACTTGTTCAGAACTCATTGTAAGCACTAAATATGCTACAAATTACTACAGCACTCAACTTTCCTCACTTGTCTAGAAGAAAACAGTTTTAGTACTTAATAAATAAGCACCTATCCAGGCATGTCTAGAGGTCAGCTCCTGGTGTTTTCTCCTGTCTACCTGATTAATCTGGGCATCTTGGGACAATGCAGCAATTGCCTCATGTACACAGACAACCCTCTCCTCCTACCACCCAACACTACGATCTGGGAGAGATGCACTTATATAGCCAAACTGGAAGCAAAGCTGTCTTCACTGAAGACTGGACTAGACAGTCAAGAGGAGAAGGTAAACACTTACACTGCACCACACTCATCACTTAGCCCCTCAAAACCTACACCACCAGAACACACACACACACACACAAGCACAAAACACACACCTACATTCGCGGAGGCTCTCAGTAAAAATCTGCCCAAACAACCGAGACCTCCAAAGCAGAAATGCAAGCAACCTCCACCCCCAACACAACCCAAATGACATATAGCCCACATACTCAGTGTGCCACTCAAATACAGCCAATAAGGCATAACGTACCCAACACTCTAGTCATAGGCGACTCTATAGTCAGGCACACTGATGTTCCACTCACCAAGCTAAACAAGAAGAAAGTTACTGTCAGCTGCCTGTCGGGTGCCAGGATCTGCCACATAACGCATGCACTCAGGTCACTCCACAACAAGTACAAATATGACTCTGGCATTGTCCATGTTGGTATGAGTGACCTGAGATGTACTTCCCTGGACTACATGAAAAGAGACATGGAGGAGATCTCCGATCTTGTACCCCAGGCAGGTATGACCCTAGCCCTGTGTAGCATCCTGCCATCACCCAGAATGATACCACAGTACAAGGACAAAATTATTGACTTTAACAATTGGCTAAGCTTCTGGTGTCATTCTAAGGGAATCCAGTATCTGTCTGCCTGGGATGACATGATCGACAGACCACGCTGCTTTTCCAGAGATGGCCTGCACCTGTCGCCCTTGGGATTCCGGATACTGGCAAAGGCTCTTGCCACCCCATAGTGCTTTTTTTAGGCAAGGTTCAAATGACAAATTCACCACTGTAACAGGTACAAGCAAGAAGAATCTGAAGGTAATGCTACTCAATGCTAGAAGTCTAAACCTCAAAATACACTCACTCGAGGCACTCCTTAAAATGGAGAACATCGACATCTGTGCAGTGACAGAGACCTGGTTCAAAGCTCCAGAGAGCACCCCTGCATTACCAGGCTTTAATTCATACCACACCTTTCGACCACCAAACCCATATCGAAACATTAAAGGTGGAGGCATGTCCATATTCATTAAGGATATCCACACCTCCAAGCTAGTTGCTCAGCATAATGCATCCGAGATTATCCAGGGTCAACTAACTCTGGGCAAAACCGCAATCCAGACTGTAGCTTGCTAGAGACCCCCCACCATGCCCCAGAATTCTGACTCCTCTTTTTTTGATACACTGGAAAATATTAAGGTACAACCCAACACCCTAATAATGGGTGATTTCAACTACCCCACCATTAACTGGGAAAATTACTCGTGTGCCAACTCTTTTGCTCAACATTTTCTGGAAATCACCAATTCCAGCACCTTGGATCAACTTATCCACACCCCCACCAGGGGCAGCAATATCCTGGACCTGGTCATCACTAACATGGGTGACTGGTGTTCCACACCAGAGGTCAGCTCCTCGTTGGTCAGATCCGACCATAGGCTAATCACCCTAGACATCCACATCCCACTCCCATCCTCCATTAGGAAATAAACCATAACAAATTTCTCCAAAGCCAACTTCACGCTTCTTAAGGTGGCAATCCACTGAGTACAGAAGAAGTTATCAGGGACCTGGGGACCCAGGTTGATAGTAGTCTGTCATTCGACACCCATGTAGCTAAAGTAGTTAGGAAGACCTTCTACATTGCCCACCTTATCATGAAGGGATTCTCATCTAGATCAAGGGAGGTCATAGTCTCCCTATACTCATCACTCATCAGACCAATGATTGAGTACAATGCCCCATTCGGAATGTATCTGACCCGACACTTGCAGCAGCTGGAGAGGCCACAAAAGTTCCTCACCAAAAGGATAAAGGGTCTCAAACATCTGTCCTATGCTGCCCAACTGAAAGAACTCCAGCTCTATTCAGTCGCCACGCTTTCTCAGAGGTGACCTTTGCCTAACATACAAGGCCATGTCAAACCCAGATTTGATGAATATGCTTCACCTCAAAAAATCTAGATCCGTCAGAGCCACAAGGCGGAGACTTAAACCTCGACACGGCTATTAATAGGACGTGCTGGAGGGATAGATTCATCACCCAAAGACTCCCTATGCTGTGGAATAAAATCCCGGTATATGTGAGGCAGAGCACCTCGCTGGCCTTGTTCAAGAGAAATCTTGACCAATGGATGGGAGATCGCAGATATACCCCAGGGATTACCTCAGTGTCACTGCTCAACAGAGGCACAGCAAAATAATGGGTATAGTTCCCCATACTAAAGGGGTGGCGTAAGCCACAAAACTATGGGCTAGGCTTGTAAATGCCCTTGGGCAGATAGCCTAGTATGAACCTATGAACCTATGAACCTATTAAGACAGAAGTGGCAAACTTCACAATACCCATGCAGATGGACAATAGAGGTACGACTGCTGAATCCTACCCAAATGCACTTTATAAGCACTTACATGAGTTTATGGATCATGCTATACCTAACAGAACCAAGATGCTATCCTCCAAAGAAAGGAAGCCAATCTGATGGTCTTCTGCTATAAACAAACTCTGCAATAGAAGAAAGAAACTGTTGCAAAAAAGAGTAAAATCCCATGATTGGAGGAACGCCCTGGTCAGCCTCAGTAAGAAGCTGAGATCCCTCATAAAATCCTCCAAAGCTAGTTATGAAAACAAAATTGCCACTGATTCTAAAGACAACCACAAAGCATTCTATAGCTATGTCAAGAATCTCAATGGCAACACTCAGATCTGCTCTGAGTTACAGCACAATGACACTAAATATACAGAAACAACTGATATTGCCACCTTCCTGGCAGAGAGGCTCAGTACTAACTTTACCCCCCCTCTCACCCCCTAAAGGGCCCATCTTTATACCGGAAGAATGCAAATTTCCTGTAATCATGGCTGCACAGGTAAAAACCTCACTCTCCAAAGCCAAGAACACAGCATCCATGGGACCTGACAACATCCCAGGCTGCCTTCTTCATGAACTACAGAATGAACTGGCACCCCACTTAAGTACCATGTTTAATCATAGCCTCACCTCAGGCTTTGTGCCCATTGAATGGTGCACCATGATGGTTATCCCACTCCACAAAGGGGGGGGGCCACAACAGACCCTGGGAACTACTGCTCCATAGGCCTGACGAGCCTGATCTACAAGGCCATGGAACGTGTCACTATGGAACTCATAAACAAAGACAATGGAGATCTCCAAACTCTGAATCCCACACAGTTCAGGCTTGTAAAAGGCAGATCATGTCTCATAAACCTGATAGACTTCTTTGAAGCAGTCACCAAAGCCATAGGTGAAGGCAAGGTGGTTCACACAGCCTATCTAGATCTTGCCAAGACATTTGACACCATCCCCTACTCTGGAATTATAGATAAACTCACTAAACTAGGTATAAATCCCTATGTCACAAGATAGGTTGCCAACTGGCTTACTGACAGAACCCACACTGTGAAAGTCGCAGACTCCAAATCAGACTTCAGCCCAGTGACAAGTGGAGTACCACAGGGTTCAGTCCTGGGTCCTCTCCTGTTTGGTATCTACTTCTCTGAAGTACAGGCTAACACAGAAGGTCTTTGGCTAACTAAATTCACAGATGACTGCATCATGAATGCAAGGAGCCATAATCAAAATTCCTAACGATGTGGAAATCCTACAAAAGGGCCTCACTGTGACTGATGCCTGGTATCAAAGCCATGGTCTCAAGCTCAATGCCAAAAAGTGCATTGTCATCCCCTTTGGTAAAAACTCTGTACCCATGAACTACCACATAGGCGGTAGTCTACTTAACACCAAAAGTGTGATAAGAGACCTTGGACACAGGTGGACAGTAGTCTCTCCTTTGATAATCACATCACCACAGTGGTCAGGAAATCCTTCTATGTGGCACATCTCATCACAAAAGGTTTCTCATCCAGAAAAAAAGAGGTCATTGTTCCCCTCTACTCATTAGACCCATTATAGAGTACAATGCTCCTTTTGGTATGTACCTCACAAGACATCTACAACTGGAAGGGCCGCAGAAATACCTCACGAAGAGGATTACTGGCCTCAAACAGATGTCCTACGCAGACCGTCTCAAAAAACTCCAGCTTTACTCCGTCGCATATCGCCTACTCAGAGGCGATCTCTGCCTAAAAGCTATGTCAAACCCAGAGCTTTGTATGTTAGGACATGTTCCACTTAAAGAAATCCCTATCCCTCCCAGCAACATGCTCTAGGGACCTAAACCTTGTCACCACAATAAACAGAACATGCTGGAGGGATAGATTCCTGTGCCAGAGACTTCCCATACTCTGGAACAGACTACCTATCTATGTCAAACAGAGCTCCTCATTAGCACTCTTCAAGAAAAATCTTGATGATTGGATGGGTAATAGGAAATTCACCCCAGGAGTCACTTATGTGGTTCTGTTTGACAGGGGCACAGGAAAATAAAATGATGTATGTTTTTTAAAAACTGGTATTGAATACTGAAGAAGGGTGTATCCTGAAAGCTTTATTCTGTTAAACCTAAATAAATTAAGCATTTCTACAACTTTGGGTTCTGTTTTCTACATGCTTTTCTGAGTTCCTCATGGTTTATTGCAGCTGACTCGTTCCTCATACATTGCCGAACATTGCCAGTTTAAGCACTGCTCAGTTGAGCTGAGCTGGTTTGTGCCTTGCTAAGTGATGTGCCACATTTTTAAATATTGCCCAATGTTATGTAAGGGCAGGAAAAAGGGCTTTTTTATTCCAGTATGTAGAATACACCATAACCCATTAGACTTCTGTCTCTGAAGGCTACAATGCCAGGTGTTGGAAAGGATTCACACTTTTGGGTGCAGCAGTGGGGCATTGAAGAGTCCAGGGTCATGGTTGAACTCCTAGTGAAAAACCATGAAGACTGGCTCATGCAGGGAGGTTACCAGGGCTTGGAGTACAAAGTGGAGGCCTGGGACCAGCTGGCAAGGTACCTCACCAATGCAACTGGTATCCCCTACACAGGTGAGCAGTGTTGTCACCACCATTATGACCTGAAAAGAAGTATGTGGGCTCTCTTGGATGCTTGGGTCCAATAATTCTGGGCGGGCACTGTTCCACGTGTGTAAGTATGTTTGTCTGTGTTTCACCAATATTTAATTTTGAATGTCTGCTAAACTGTTATGAATAATGGTGTGCTTCTCTTCCAACAGCTACAGAGGTGAGAGCTCATAACATTGAGGTGCATACAGGGCATCAGGTTAGGTTATGCTGTGAGCGTGGTGAGTACAGCTGTAGTATGCTATCTATAGTCAAATAAGTCAGAAAAAGAGTAGAGCATGAACCATTTATGTACAAAACATTTGCAGTGCAATAACTGTGGAATTACAGCTGCATAATGCCAAATGTTATGCAATAAAAACTCAAAAATATTCTAGTAACTACATGAACGTATCTCTAGTAAATTGTTGTGCAATACTTGTGGAATTAGAGCTGATATTTCAACCCAGTAACAATATATTGTGTACACCTGCATTTTATTTGGTAGTGTATAGGTTACATAATATCTGTGTCATGACTGCATTACATGCATGTGTGTTCAGCTGTCACTGCAATGTACTATAACACTGTATTACTACTACCAGGTCATATTTTGTTTCCAGTGAGCTCTAGGTAAATATCAGTCAGTCAGATTTCAGCAGTGATTCAGTAGTTCAGTTTGTTAGATGCTGTGTATGAAGTACATTTTTCCACACACAGACCAGGGTTTGAATCCAGTGCTATGTATTAATAAATATTACTGTCTCAGATATGTTATGATGACAAATATTCTCTCCACAGGGACTACTGGTACATGGGTGAGGTATCCTAAATTATGTGTAAATAATAATTTATTCAGAGGTCACAGACTGTTAAAATCATTACCATGAATATGCTATTAATGCATAAAATATATTAACATAAAAGAAATAAAATATGTTCTCTTGGTATGGCTGTATGCCTGGTGTGTCTTGGAAAGGTTGCTGCAATCAATTGCTGCATTTGATGCACATGTACCCTGCAGGCACTGCTATTGGGTTCTATCCCCATGTCTGCCAGCAATAGTACGTATCATTCTCTCCACAGGAACTGTAGGTAAATGGATGAGATAGATTATTTTATTGTGTAAATAATTGTTTGTTCAGATGTCACAGACTGATAAAATCATGAACACTAATGTGATATTAATGCATAAAATAAAGGAAATATATAAAATAATAAAATATAATAAAATATAATAAAATAAAAGAAACAAATAAAAAAATGTGTACTCTTGGTATGGCTGTATGCCTGCTGTGACTTGGAAAGATTGCTGCAGTCAATTACTACATGTGATGCGCATGTACCCTGTAGGCACTGCTATTGGGTTCTATCTCCATGCCTGCTAGAAATATTATGGTATCAGTCACATATTGATTACAGATATTATTCTGTCCACAGTGGGAATGGGTGAGATAACTCATATCATTGTGTAAATAATTGTTTGTTCAGATGTCACACACTGTTGAAATCATTACCACCAATGTGCTATTAATGCATAAAAGAAAGGAAATACATGAGATAACAGCAAAATATAATAAAGTAAAATAAATAAATAAAATGTGTACACTTGGTATGGCTGCATGCCTGGTGTGTCTTGGAAAGTTTGCTGCTCTCAATTAATACATGTTATGCACATGTCCCCTGCAGTCACTGCTATTGTTCTTTATTCCTATGCCTGCCAAGCAAGGCATGACAGTTGTGTACTCTCTTTACTGTACACATGCATGTCTTGGTGTCACGGAATGTAATTACTGTTGCATAATCCCTCTTGTCACAGATGTATCATCGACATGGTTATATGTCAATAGCAAAGTAACAGTACATCAGTCCACAGTACACCATGGGAGTTATATAGGTCCACCTGATGTGCAAGTGTTTTTTGTAGTTGGGTACCTGCATGCCCCATAGTATTCCATGCATATAGACCGAGAGGTATGTATTTGCTACAGCAGCTATAGGGCACATTTCTAGGTAAATAAATGACAGACCTGTAGGGTAGATAGCATTACTGTCATCAACTATATAGCCCATGATGGTATTAATGGACTGCATTTCCCTCTCTCTCCCCGCCCTTTATCTTCATAAATTTATTATTGATATATATTGGTTATGGTTTACTATTAACATATGTTGTTCCATAAACTTTATTTTGGGACATGTGTTTTATTAATGTTATGTATTACTATGGTTGCATATTAACATATCTTGTTGAATTACCTATTCTGTTGGCCTTATGCTGTAACTGTTACTGGCATGCTGTTAATATACCAACTGTTCTTTTATTTATTGTTGTGTTTTACATAATATACATTGAACTGTCATGGATTTTTTGCAATGTTCTGGTATGTGGTTATTGCTAACAATGATTTTCTTTATAACTCACTGGTCTGTATTGGTTTACCTGCCTAACCACAGCATGTCAGGGTAGGCCAGCTCCTGGTGATCTGCCAACTCTACCTCAGCCATCTGTGGCACCAGGTCCCAGCATGTCTGGGACCCAAGCTGGTGGTGCCCCTCTGCTGTCCCTGCACCTCCTTTGGGTGGAACCACCTCAGGGGACAGGGCCCGCACCCCCCGGGAGTGGGGGAGAGGGGGGTTGTCACCCAGAATCAGCTATCAGCTATGGTGCACAGGATTGTCCATACAAGCTTTGAACAGTGCCTGCAAATGATTGAGGGCAGACTGGATGACCTTCTGGGGCCTAGTGGCCCCAGCACCTAGGCTCCAGCACAGCAACCTTCAGAGCAGTGAAAGAGCAGTGCCAACTGCCCATGGGTGGGATCTCAGTCATGCTGCTGCCATCTGGAGACACATGCACCTCAGATTCCACAACACCCTTCCTGTCCAAAGTGTTTATCCCCCTCATGTGTCACACACTATCTCTGCCAGCTGGCTTGTCTTTCTTGTCTGTCTGCAAATTCAACATCTCCTACCCAACCTACCTCGCCACACATACCTACATCTTTCCCCCAACATTCCACTCTTTCCTTAATAAAAAAAAAAAAAGTGGGCACCTGTCCCACAAAAAAAAATATCTCCCCATACATAACTCTCCATTTCACACATAAGTCCACTGGACAAAAGTAATTATGCAATTAATCAGTTAACACATTTATGTTGCCTTCACCCCTCTCTGGGGTGTTAGGCTCCAAATTCATATACAATTTATGTAAAACCAGCACAGCTGTTGCTGTACAAGAAATGAAAAGCTATGGTCCTTTCCTATACCCTTCCTGCACAACCCTTCCTGCCTTTCAGTATAGTTTCCCCCTGCTTGCCCCCATTTCACCACTGTCCTATCACCCCTTTTTTTATTAATTTCTAGTGAGGGTTTAATCTGAGCTAAGCGGTGCATCATGCAAAATCACTTAACAGTGCTTGAAAGTGCCTTAATGGTCTTATGTGTTTCTCACAGTGTTAGGAAGATCAGCAAAATAATCCCCTCTGCCACATCTCAAACACATGCCCCTGTCAACTAAAGCATTGTGCATTAGCCCACTAGACTACTAAGCTCTGAATTAAAACTGGTATTTCCAGCTAAATGTATTGATTGCCACTGACATACTGCAAATACATCTAAAGGGAAAAATTAGTGTGTACCTGGGACTTTGATACAAACACTAACTACACCGGCACACAGCCAAATAAATACTAATGGATGTACGTCAGGCCAGGGATAGCAGGCATACCTGTCAACTGTACAGACTGTTGCAGAATGTCCAGGGTTTTGCCCCCTATTTTTGGCCAGGTTTCAGAACATTGTATTTTTCTGGCAAAGTACTGGCAAGTCATCAAAGACTGAGGTTACAACATCATTTGAGTTTCATACTTCATACCCTTCAAACAACACATGCTAATGCAACACCTGTTATTCTATTAACATTCTACATTTGTAAGAGCAATATGTAAAGAATGTCTCTATTTTTGGGTGTTTGTCCCACATTTATTTATGGATTTGTCCAGATTTCTTGCTCTAAAAGGTTGAGAGGTATGATAGCAGTATTTATTACCATTTATCAGCAACATCTTTAAACACACTTGCTAAGGCAGCAATGGCAAACTACATATGTACAACTGGGACCCAACAATTGCCTTGGAAAGCCATGCACATACTGATGGATGCAGACAACGTGTTTCACAGACTGTATGTATGCACATATATCTTACAAATACACCTGCTATAGCACTGCCTCAATAGCTCAGTCTGTTAAATGCCTTGTGTGTAGTATGTTTTGCCACCCACAGTCCTGGGTTCGAATCCAGTGTGTTGTACATCAATTACATTCTTGTGAACACAGCAAGTAATGACTGAGTCATGCAATTTTAACCCACACAGGTTGCTGCTACTGCATTAACTGCTATCCATGTTTGCAAGTGAAAGACCTGTAGGTAGGAACACACTGCACATATTTCTATAACCAAACTATATGCCGCTTACTACTCTGTGATTGGCACTGTTACATAACAGATGTACCTTATGCACATGCCTCAGTTGGACTGTAATAGGTACCCTTACCCTGGCTATGATTTGACAACACAGCTGACACTGCTGCCTCAGTTACACGTACAGCTTACTGTCCTCCAAAGAGGTCACACTGCCCCCCATGGCAGTAGCAGCTGCAGCCTGGAACATCTACAGCTGTATGTTAAACTAGCTGCTACAGACATACCAAAACTCACAACCCCCTAGAACAAGGGATCCAGACGCAACCATACATAAAGGGTGGAGGGGGCATAGGTCCAGTGACAGGGACATGTTTCACAGTTTGCTCCTACAAAGCTAGTGAGCCAATAGAATAGCAGCTACTGCCTCAGCATGCATAGTCTAATGAGTATTACCTCTCACATTCACGTCTCCCTTTCCTTACTGACCCCAACCCACAATGTTTACCACTGAACTGCCAGATAATCACAGTGTCATGGGACAATGACCAAACATATCATGCAAAACTGTGGACATACATCAGAAAACTCAACAGTGGACAGTATTTGTACCTACCTTCTGTGATGCTGTAGTCTCCACACCTCAGTAATGTCCAAACTCAAAGTCTAAGAAAGGGGCCAAGGCCTACATGAAGGCCTTAAATATTGCACTGCGGTGCCATGTCACTGGCTAATGAAAGTGCAACCCAGCTGTTTTGGATGCAATTAGCAAATCTGAGCCACAGATTGATGCACAGGCAATTATCTGTTACTGAGCAGTACCTGAAAATTGCAATCAACTACCTATGGGGAACAGGTCTGTGTGTGGATTTGTCACACAGACACCAGTTTTGCAAGCTATTTTCTGACAAACACTTCAAAAAAGGAGTACTGCACTCTACCAGGAATGTAATAGATCTCCCCATACAATGGGATGCAGATGGTAGGATGGAGATATGGGGAATAGGGATTACAACAGTAGGCTATGGTATTGACATGTTGGTTATACTCTACTGTCCAACAGCTACAGGCATTCCTCACAACTGTCCTTGCTCTGAGACAAACCCCAGCTCAGCCCCTGTCACTCCCTCTTGCAATGGTCTGCTGTTGTAGGAAAGCTAGTGGAATATGCATTACACACAGTGACACTACAAAGGGTGTACAGTCCTGTAACATCAAATGATGTACTGTCATTCACAACCGCTCAGTCTGTCAATGCCACACATAAATAGTGCTGGCATTCTACAGGTGTCCATGACTGTCCCTGGTGTACCCTGGCTTGGTCACCGTTTTGTTGACATATGTCCCTTTTAGGTTAAAAACTATGGCTAGCATACCTGTCAACCCCCTACAGCAGGGATTCAGTCATAGCCATAAGTAATCGGGGGACACGGGTCCAACTTCACTGACAGGGGATACGTATTAGCTATACAATGTAAAACTGACTACACTAACAGATATTCCTGTAGCATACATGTTTTCTGAGGGGTCTGGTATGTGACAGCCAGAATCCCTAGTGTCCGTCAACAACCATCAATGAATGGCTGACCATTTTTCAGATATCCACATGTTTGTGCCAAAAGGAACACATTCATGAGGCACATGTTCACAGTCCGCAAGCATCTGTGTAGTGGGGAGGTGAGACGCCTACTGGGAACATATAGTGCAGCAGGTTTGCATTCTTGTCTGTCATTGTGGCACACTGCTGCTGCTGGACTGTCCCCATGTAGTTGTTGTAATATCACACAGCTATTTGTACAACACTGGCTGTATGTCATATTACTGGGAGCTTGCTCATAGGGGATACACCACAGTAGACTGCATTGATGAGTGTAGAAACATACAGCAGAATATGTCATGGCACACAAGTACATACCCAGTATTGCTACTGTCCTGGTGATAGCCACAAATGTATTGTGCTGATACGCTGTAGGGTATGACATGTAAGGGAGCACTGGATAGTGCAGGCTGTATTGGTTGTACAGGGTTGTGCAGGGTCTGTACCTAGTGGTTGTCCATGTATCTGGTCCTGTAATGTGTCCCCCCTCTTGTTGTCTTTCAAGAACAATGTATTACAGAAGGCATCCCCCATTCACAGATGCTGAGAATGCTGTTATCCTGATTGGCCTCAGACTGCATCATCACATTCTGCTGTCAATAGGTCGACAACATTGTGATCAGCATGCAACATTGTGGGCTGATCTTGTCAGGCTGGTTAACCAAAGTGGACATCAGGACAGGACCTACAAGCAGGTCTGACACAGGTCCACAGATATGTTCAATGCCACACATCAAAGGGCAGCTGCTGTGGACAGGGATCGTGTTGCCACTGGTTGAGGGCCTGCAACAGACTAACCACTCACAGCCAAAGAGGAAGTCCTGCCAAACCTAGAATCAACCACTAGCTCTCAGGCATCCATCACCCCATATATCCTGGAGGTGGGTGCCACAGCGTCTACATCAGAGGAGGTCCATCAGTGTAATACTGTATCTGTTATTGTGGCAGGCTCTGCATACCAGTACATGGGTGTCAGGTCTATCTGCCTTGTTGGGGGGTTGTTTTAATGCACAGTTGTGCACACATACTCAGAATATCAGCAATGTTGGCAGTTTCACATTAGATACTATACATGTGGATATATGCACATATTACTGTCTAATAGTGCAACATGTTGTATTGCTGACAATCCCTCTCCCTCACATTTCCATAGGTACATTAGGTGTGGCCGGAGTCTGCTGTCCTGTATCTGGTAAGGGTAATACCATTGTTTTACAGCTTATGTATACCATATGAACTAATAGACTGCCATTTAGCCCAAGCACAACTGTTATGATTAGCCAGAGTGGAATAGTTTGTATGCTCCATATCAGAGCAGTTGACTACAGTGCATACAATGGATAATCACAGCTGTGTACTTGTACAAACCTTAACATGTTTGCAGTTATAGTCATGAAGAAGTATGCAGCCTAATATACAGGAGGCAATGATGCCAGGATACCTGTTCACTAACTATAGGGAGATGGTACATACCTGAGGCAGTGATACTACAGCAGGTATATAATTCTCGGGATAGGTGTACTGGGTATTATGTGTAGTTCTATCACATACACTGTCATGTTGTGTACCCCACAGGTGTAGTGTACTACCAACATTCACTGGATGTAGCTGAAATGCATGTTAGAAATGGCCTGTCTTGTCTGTGTATATTATGTGTTTGTGTGTTTTGCAAGAGATCAGTGATGAGATGTACGACTGGTAAGTTGTGGCTCCTCATCTGTATGAGTCTATGTGGATTACCATACATAATAGTGTAGGTTATAATGTACTGATGTTGTCTTCCTCCTCACAAGTGAACAAGGAGGTTGTAGTCTGTTCCCCTCATAACCTAATACGAAAACCATACAATCCAAACTGGCTGAAGAAAAAGTTTTTATTTAAATCCAATGAAGCTGTAGTAAAATAAACCCAACTAGTTTAAAAATACAAGAAAAATAATATAGTAAGCACTTTCGTTTGGCTGTGCCAAACTTTTTCAAACTGAAATATCGTCATTTTGTGTCATTTAAATAATGTGATTCACAGTGATGTGATGAAATGTGACTAATGATTCGTTCCGAAACATTTAAAGTAGAATGATATGTTAAACCTGGTATTCCATTCTAAAACCTTCAACTAATAAACGCAAACCCTCAAAGAACAGACAATATATACTGCAATGGTTGGTCACAAATATTTGTCCGTTTAAACATATTAGTGAACAAAGTATGTTGCAATTTTTGTGAAAACATTCCATTATAATAATTCAAGTCCCAGTTATCCAAATACAATGTATCTGTTGTTCCATTCTAAATTCAGCGAGATGGTACAGCACAATACATTGTAGCTGTTATTTGATTCATAGTTCCTTGTAGTAACTGGTCTCTGGGGTACAAGTGGATCGTACTCAAAAGAGAAATAGAATACAATAATACATATAGTAATGTGTAATTATAAAATTATAAATCTAAAATTGTGCCATGTAACACATAATGTATATATGTACATAAAATTGTATGTGTGAAGAGGAAATATGTACAAAATTCGAATATTATTGTATTCTATTTCTCTTTTGAGTATGATCCACTTGTACCCCAGTTTGAAAAAGTTTGGCACAGCCAAACGAAAGCGCTTACTATATTATTTTTCTTGTATTTTTAAACTAGTTGGGTTTATTTAACTACAGCTTCATTGGATTTAAATAAAAACTTTTTCTTCAGCCAGTTCAGATTGTATGGTTTTCGTATTTGGTTCATCAGTGCTCTTATTGTCTTCCCCTCATAACCTGATGACAGGGTCCCATTGGCCTCAGATGATGATGGTGGCCATAGGGAGGCACAGGTGGGGTTGTCAGGGGGTGAATCTGTCCCAGAAGTTGACATCCCTCTTCTGCCCCCATTGTCCCCGCACACAGTGGTAAGTATGCCCACACATACCCAGTCCCCAGAGGCCACAGATATTGGACACTCACATGGTGTCTACATTGAACAGGACAGTGTGACAATTATGGCATCAGTGAGTGTAGACATCGGCCATGGCCAAACAGCAAGTGAGGTCCCACGCAGGCAGATTGACAGGGGTGATTGAAGTGATACTGCTGTCTATCCACCTCCTGTCACAGATGTTGCATCATGGGTCACTCACTGCATGTTTTGGGCAGTCATGGAGGCACAGGCACATACCAAATACAACACCAAACGGATGCTCAGGGTCATGTATGCAGCACAGCCTGACATCTGACATCCGTGACTGCCTCCACCGCATTGGTGATGCCATGGATCATTTCACTAATGTAGTGGACAGATGGTGGGTTGAGACAGTGTATGTCTTTGCCCACACATTGTGCTGGAACATCTGGTTGGGGTAGGGTATCGGGCACATGGACATAGGTCAGCAACACCATCTGCTGAGAGAGCATGTGTCTGTGCAAACTCATACCCCTGTAGTGGAAGTACCTCCGGAGCTACAAAGGGGAGTGTGCTGTCCACACTACAATGTGGCAGACCATGGGCACATGGTCCTGGGTGGTTCCATGGTGGACATGGGCCCAGCAGACAGCAGTCACTATCAGGTACTAGCACCACATCTGACTTTGGGCTTCTGAAAGAGCACGTTCTAGTGCTCATGACTGGAGATGGTGAACTGGTCACTCTGCCATGTATGGTGCACATCTGTCCAACATACACATATGTAGGGCTAGCTCTGGGCTTGACTGTGCACAAGCACACCCTCAAACATCACTGTCACATGCAGGTCACGCACAGACACATATGGCACCTCTCCACAACACGCATGACCAGCACCCCTTCCTGACTCACACACATGCTGCCAGCTGTATGGCACAGCCTAGGCCTCCCGCACCCCAACACCACACCATGTACATGTGATGATACCTGTGCCACATCCCTGCCATCTGTACCATTGAGGCAGGGACATGCAAATATGTGTCTGATGCACAGGGTACCTATATTACTGTCAATGTAGTTGTATACTGCAGTATTGTTATGTCATTGCAGATGTGGGCCACTACAGGTACTGTGTGCTGGCATGTCATGGCTACACATCAAACCCTGTGTATCTTAAGTGTATAATGTTAGATTGGTGATAGTGTGACAAGATGACAGCTGTATCATGGATCTGTGGTTTTGTCTGTTCTAGGTGTTTGAGTGGTTATTCGATTGGCACATGATTGCAGCACAGCGGCACAGGATGGCATGGCAGTACAGCAGAAACATGATGTCAGCAAGGTACAACAGCATTTGTGCATGTTTCCCTAGGTACATATATGTAGATGGTTGGCATAATTATGCATTCATACTTTGCGAAAATATCTGCTTCCCTTTATGCATGTCACCTGGGTTTTTAGATTGAAGAAACCTAGATGTTGGCAGATATCATTGATACCTATATAGGACCTGGAGCTTGTCACAGTGCTGTAAAATGCATAACCATTTCAGAGAAATAGCCCATATAGGCATATCCTTAGTGATACTAGGGGATATATCTATAACCACGCACATGGACACACATACGCAGAGTTGGCTGGAGGGAAGACTAAAACCTCTACATATGTATTATTATGCACTATAGCTCACAGTAGTTATTGCATGCACCATGGAGTTGATCTGCTAGTACTCTTAAGGTGGATGACATCAGCAGGTCTTGTAGGGGAGGGCAGTTAGATGCCAACAGCTAGTCTTAGGCCCATAAAATGCATAACCATTGCATGGAGATTGCCCATAGTGGCTTGCCCATTGTGCTGCAGATGGATACATACATACACACATACACACACACACACACACACACACACACACACACACACACACACACACACACAGTTGGCTGCTGTGAGATTAGACCCCCTACATAACTAGTACACACTACAGCTTGCAGTACTTATTGCATGTGCCATGGAGATTACTTGAAAATAGATTGTCAACTAGTACTGATAAGGTGGATAACATCAGCAGGCTTAGTAAAGGAGGCCAGTGTAGAGGCCATCAGGTAGTCAAAGGGCCTTAAAATCTATAACCACTACTCATAGATAGGTATGTCTGTACTGCTGCAAGGGGTGATATTTATAGGTTCATAGGTTGGTACTAAGCTATCGGCCCTAGGGCCCATACAAGCTTAGCCATAACAATTCCCTGGCTATTTCTTCCTACAGTATTTACTTCCCTAGATCCCTGTCTAGCAGGGCGACTGACATGATCCCCGGGGTGAATTTCCTATCTCCCATCCAATCATCAAGGTTCCTTTTGAAGAGGGCCAAAGAGGCTCTCTGCTTGACATGTATGGGCAGTCTATTCCAGAGTCTGGGGAGTCTCTGGGTTAGGAACCTATCTCTCCAGCATGTTTTGTTCATTGTGATGACAAGGTTTAGATCCCTGGAGCGTGTGTCTCTGAGGGATTGGGATTTCTTTAAGTGTAGCATGTCCAACAGCTCTGGGTTTGACATGGCCTTGTATGTTAAGCAGAGATCACTTCTGAGTAGATGATATGTGACAGAGTATAGGTGGAGTTTTTTTAGACGGTATTTCCACACAGACACACACATATACACAGAGTTGGCTGTTGTGAGATTAGAACCCCTACCTAACTAGTAGTACACACTACAGCTTGCAGTACTTATTGCATGCACTATGGAGATTACTTGAAAGTAGACTGTCAGCCAGTGTTGTTAAGGTAGATGACATCAGCAGGTTTTGTAAAGGAGACCACTGTTGAGGTAAGCAGCTAGTCACAGGGCCATAAAGTGAATCACCATTGCACAGACATAGGGTAGATGGGCATGTATTTACTGCTGCAGGGGATATATCTGTATACACACACAGACACACAGAAAGTTACTTGTTGTGAGATTTGAACCCTTACCTATCTGTTTGTACACACTATAGCTCACAGTACTTATTGCATGTGCCACAGGTTATGTCTGTTGTATTTGTGGATGCAGCCACAGCACTTGTGGCGTAAGCAAAGTGGCCTTGTATTACAAAGCAGGTGTGGCCTACAGAGTGCTCCAGCATGCAGTTGTTATTGTCTCTAGTGTCATAGGAGTGGGTACCTGTTAATACCCTTGCTATGTGTGTACAGTTCCCAGTATGGCCATGTCTGGTTGGTTACAGTTTGGTAGGTGGACATTTGGCCATGGACAATATGGCCTGTTGAAGGCCTGCATTACTACCAGTGCACATTACACCACCTGCTCACCATTGTCTATCTACTTATTGCATGTGCCATGGAGATTACTTGAAAGTAGATTGTCAGCTGATGTTATCCACTGATAAGGTGGATAACATCAGCAGGCTTTGTAAAGGAGGCCAGCGTAGAGGCCATCAGGTAGTCAAAGGGCCTTAAAATCTATAATCACTACTCATAGATAGGTATGTCTGTACTGCTGCAAGGGGTGATATTTATAGGTTCATAGGTTGGTACTAAGCTATCGGGCCTAGGGCCTATACAAGCTTAGCCATAACAATTCCCTGGCTATTTCTTCCTACAGTATTTACTTCCCATTCCACAGGCGCAGGGTTTTGTGGGTGTGTGGATACTGTCCTTTTGCAGCCTTGGTCTGTTACCATCAGACAACTGTTGTGGTGTGTAGGTGCAGATAACCCCAGCACAGTATTCTGCATGTAAGTGGGACATTCCTACATCCCCACATATATATATATATATATATATATATATATATATATATATATATATATATATATATATATATATATATATATATATATATATATATATATATATATATATATATATATATATATATATATATGTGTGTGTGTGTGTGCGTGTGTATAACAGAAATGTCATCTTAATCTTAATATATATATATATATATATATATATATATATATATATATATATATATATATATATATTCACACATACATGTGCCACATACTGATAGCTAGGGTAATCATGTGCGAGGGGGATGGGGAAGACATGCATAGTTGTCTGTATGCACAGACATATTTCCACAAAGCTGTTGTTTGGGTGGAAGTGGCAAGAGACAAGGGCTCAAGTTAGCGAAGTGTAGGAGCATGCCCAGTGTGACTGTCAGTGCTTACAAGCTGACTGCAGGCCAGACTTACCTGTACTCCAGTTTGGGATTTTCTGTGCTGCAGACCATTGGTTTCCACACTCCAGCACCTCCCTGATATTTTGCCTAAGGGATTCCCCAGATGTTTGCTGAATGTAATATGTGACTCATACCTGTCAACTATATAGATTTGCACAGAATGTTCAGATATTTGCCTCATATATTTGGACTGTCTTACATAACATTGTGCTTTTCTGGGACTTCAGTGGAAAATCATTAAAGAGTGATGTTAGGAAATAATGGCAGTCATTTGAGATTCACACTACAGAAACTTCAGGAGATTCATGGAAATGCAAGACCTGTTAGTCTATCAATTGTTTACGCTTGTAACTGCAGTATTTATCACTTGCCTCTATTTGTGGGCATTTGTCCCACTTATATTCATGGCTGTGGTGAGATTTATTGCTGTAAGAGGTTGAGAGCTTTGATGTGCTGGGGTACATGCTGTAACACCACATACAGTGTATCAATTTGCATACCTCTCACTGTACATGTTTTTGCAGAATGTCCAGCCTATTGCCCCATATGTCTGCTCCATTCTTCTTACAGTTGTGGTTGCCCAGTACTATACTGTAAAATGCGGGCACTGAAGTGTTGCAACTACTGAAATATTTACATGATGGCCTTTACATCCTGCAGCTAATCTGACCTGGTGCAACCTGCAGTTATACTAACCAACTTCTAGGTAAATCAGACCATGGATAATGCCTATCTGTATGTTTGGCCCTCTGTCCCCCCATTTTCTCTGGCTTTGTCCAGCTGTCTTTCAGTCACAGATTGTGGCATTAAGACAGTCTCTGGGACTCCTATGATATGAGTAACTCACATGCAAAAGTTGTAGATGCTGCCAGCTTTGAACAATCAACACCATCACCCATGCTAATGCCCTTAGCTCAGTGAGCCACACCAGCCACCAGAGAGAGAGAGAGAGAGGTTTAATTCCTCAGACTATCAACAGCATGCAGACATACACTGACCCCTGCATTTTGTGGGTAAAATATGTGCATAGGTTGTATGTCTCAGCCCTGGAAATGTGTGATCTGCTGATATATCCTTGTAAGCATACTCTGTTACTGCAGTTGTATGGAAACACAGATAAGTTGAGGGTAGGATACTCCAGCATTGACAGTTGTGCATCTGTCCTATGACCCCACTGTTTGACATTTCCCTTGAATAATGCAGTGGGGTTTCCAGCCATGTGGCTTAATGAATATTATGGGGCACTCAGTACTGGACAAAGAACCTGTTGTCCCAGTTGGCTGTTAGATCTCTGCAAGTTTCCCAGTGGCCCACTCTATTCTCTTGCATACATGCAGCAGGTCCATACATGGTCTACCATAGCCTAGTAACCCATACATTTGTTGTATAGCAGAGTTACATACCTTGCGAACACAGCGGTTGAGAAACCTGTGTTTCAGGGATGACGCTGCCTGATGCACGCAGTACACAGACAATACATGGTTAGGTATAGGTTGTGTGATAGTACTGGCATCAATTTACTATGTATGCGAGTCGGAGTAAGGTGTCAGTTCCTAGGACCCTAGGTTGTCAGTGCATGTGCTATGCGTTGCCTCTTGGCCAAGGCCAGGGCATACTGGGCACACCTACATCTGCCTACAGGGACAGCCTCAGGGAGTTCCTCCTCCTAGTCCTGCTAATGGTGTGGCTGTGGGGACCTAGGCACTGGTGGGGGGCTGTGTGCCCCTATCCTGCAGAAACGCTTCAGCTGTTTCTACAGTTTCATATTGTGTAGCATGGCATATAATATGAACATCTGTGCACATGTGACTGGAGAGTACTGAAGGGCTCCACCAGATATATCAAGGCACTAGAACTGTGACTTGAGCAGCCCAAACACATGCTCTTTGATATTCCTAGTTTGTGCATGTGCATCATTATGGCATTCTTTGGTAGAAGTATGTGCATTTCTGATGGGTGTCATAATCCATGGTTCTAGTCAATAGCCGGCAACCTCCAGTAGATGGCCATATGGGATGCCCTCCTGGCAAGCATCTGTAACAGGTGTGATGACTGCCAGATATGAGTCATGATAACTGCCAGGGCTACCAGCACACACATTCATGATAATGCCCTGGGCATTGCACATGACCTGGCAGTTGATGGAGTGAATGCAGTTGATGTAGACTCTACCCTCCTCACTGGGCAGTGCTTTGATGTGGACATGAGTGCAGTCTATGGCACCCAGTACCTCAGGGTAGTGTGCTACACGATAGAAGAGGAGCATACTGCTGGCCCTCTCCTCAGGAGTATGGGGTAAATAAATGTGTTCACTGGCATGGGTTTGCATGGCATCCAGGAACTGGTGGAGTACCCTAGATGCTGATGCCTTTGAGACCCCCATCCTGTCCCCAGTCTGTCTTTTCAAAGTACCGGTGGCTATTATCCTAAGGGCTACACATACCTTTGTTTCCATTGGAATAGCTTCCCCTCTGTTGGCTCTGGGTCTGAGTTGAGGGAATCAGAGCTTGGTGAGTTCTTGTAGTATGTCCCTATCCACCATGTAGCACTCTACAATTTCCAGCTCATGAAGCACCTGGAAGGTTACCCTGGGCATGAACACTCTTCTCCTTCTCAGTCTAGGCCTATTGTCAAAAGCAGCATCAGCACTGACTTCAGCATCTAGCACATACAGATGTAGCAGGGCTGCATCAGCCCCTAGCATTCTTTCATTTAAAATTCCCAGGTCTGTACGCCAGTGGTGCACAGTATGGGGGGAAATCAGATTCCCGGATGTATGCATACTTTATTGTCCTCTGCTGCTGATGCAGCCTGTGTAATTGGCTAACTATGATGCATTCCACCTGTCAAGTACATCACTGAGGGGTTGGAATGGCCCAGTTTAGGTGGGACAGGGGTCATCAATAATTTATATATGATTGGCTTTCTCAGCCAATTTCTTTCTTTTTCTTTTTGACAGCATTCCTTATACTTTTAAGTATTTTTTTGCATACTGGCATGTTTGCACACTGCTGTGCACAGTGCAAACATAATATGGGTATTAAAAAAATAATAGGTTCATAGGTTGATACTAGGCTATCTGCCCTAGGGCATTTATAAGCCCAGCCAGAGTGTGTTTGGTTTTCGCCACCCTTTTAGATTAGTTGACTGTGCCTCTGTATAGTAGGTCACAGAAGATAGCCCCTTTGAGGTTAGTTTACTGTGCCTCTGTCTAGTAGGGACACAGAAGAGATCCCAGGGGTAAACCTATGATCTCTCATCCACTCGTCAAGATTTCTCTTGAAGAGGGTCATTGAGGGACTCTGCCTAACATGGATTGGGATTTTGTTCCAGAGTGAGGGGAGCCTCGGGATATGAATCTGTCCCTCCAGCATGTCCTATTTATTTCTGTGCTGAGGTTTAAGTCCCTGGAGCATGTAGCTCTAAGGGATTTGGATTTCCTGAGGTGGAGCATGTCTATTCATTCTGGGTTGGACATGGCTTTATACGGCAGGTACAGATCGCCTCTGAGTAAGCAGTAAGCAACTGAGTAGAGCTGGAGTTTCTTTAGCCTAACTGTGTAGGGCATCTGTTTGAGTCCCTTGATCCTCTTGGTGAGGTACTTTTGGGGTCTTTCCAGTTGCTGCAGGTGTTGGGTAAGGTACATCCCAAATGGGGCATTGTATTAAATTATGGTCCTGATGAGTGATGAGTAGAGGGGCACAATGACCTCTTTTGATCTAGATGTGAACCCTTTCGTGATAAGGTGGGCTATATAGAAGGTCTTTCTAACCACTTTGGCAACGTGATTGTCAAAGGAGAGATTGCTATCTACTTGGGTCCCCAAATCCCTAATTACTTCTTCCATACTTAATGGATTACCACCTATGTGGTAATTTGTGGGCACTTTGTTTTTCCCAAAGGGGATGACTATGCACTTTTTGGCATTTAGCTTTAGGCCATGGCTCTGGCACCAGTTATCCGTCTCTGTGAGACCCTTTTGTAGGATGCTTGTGTCAGTCGGCGAGTCGATTATGGCACCCAGTTTGCAGTCATCTGCGAACTTGGTCAGCCATAGTCCTCCCATGTTAGCCTGTACCTCAGAGAAATATATACCGAACAAGAGAGGTCCCAGGACTGAGCCTTGTGGGATGCCACTTGTAACTGGTTTAGAGTCTGACATGGCACCTGCAATTCTGACTATGTGGGTTTTATCCCTGAGCCAGTTTGCAACCCATCTTGTGACATAGGGGTTGATATTTAAGCTGGTGAGCTTATTTATGATGCCCGAGTGGGGTATTGTGTCGAAGGCTTTTGCGAGGTCCAGGTAGGCTGTGTGGACTACCTTCCCTTCATCTATGGCCTTGGTGGCTGTTTCAAAGAAGTCGACCAGGTTCAAGAGGCAAGATCTGCCATTAACAAAGCCGAATTTGGTAGGATCCAGTGTTTGGAGGTTGCCAATGTCTTTGTTTATGAGTTTCATGATTATACTCTCCATAGCTTTGCAGACCAGGCTAGTCAGGCTTATAGGGCAATAGTTTCTGGGGTCCGTTGTGGCACCACCTTTGTGGAGTGGGACCACTGTTGCTGTACGCCATTCCTTGGGTACATATCCTGTAGTAAGGCTGAGATTAAACAGTGACTTTATGTGAGGGTTCAGTTCTTCTTGGAGTTCATGTAAGACGCAGCCCGGGACACCGTCCGGTCCCATTGATGCTGTGTTTTTTGCTTTGGAGAAGGCAGCTCTCACCTGTGCATCTGTGATGTCAGGGAGGCTACACTTTGTTGGGATAGATATTTTCTCTTTTGGGGGGGAAGGGGGAGAGAAGTTTGCACTGAACCTGTCTGCCAGGATGTTGGCAATGTCTGTGGGTTCAGTGCATTTTTTGTCATTTTGAACTAACTCAGAGCATATCTGGGAGTTGCCACCCAGGCTCCTGACATAACTAAAGAAAGCCTTGTGATTATCTTTAGCATCTTGTGCAATTTTTCTTTCGAAGCTGGCCTTAGATGATTTTATGAGGGATCGTAGTTTCTTGCTAGTACTGATCAGAGATGCCTTCCCTTTTTGGGATTTTGCTCTATCATGTAGTAGCTTCCTCCTTCTGTTGTATAGCTTATTTATGGCTGGGGTCCACCAGACAGGTCTCCTGCCTTTGAAGAAATGGGTCTTGGTTTTATTTGGGATAGCACAATCCATGCATTCCTGTAGGTGTCCATAGAAAGCGTTTGTATAGGATTCTGCGGTTTGGGCCATATTTTCCACTGGCCCCAGGGTTTTGAAGGATTCCACCTCAGTTTTGAGAAGTGTGAAGTTTGCTTTTGAGAAGTTCTTCACCGTGGTTTCCTTGGCTTGGGGTGGGGACGGGATATGGATGTCCAGTGAGATTAATTTATGGTCAGATCTTACCAATGAGGGGTATACCTCTGGTATGGAACATAGAGTCCCCATGTTGGTGATGATCAGGTCCAATATGTTTTCCCCTCTTGTGGGAGTGGTGACCAGTTGTTCCATAGCATTTGAGTTTATAATTTCTAGGAACCGTTGGGCAAGGGTGTTGGGGCTTGAGTAGTGCTCCCAGTCTATGTTTGGGTAGTTGAAGTCACCCAATATAATGGTGTTTGGAGAGACCTTCATATTCTCCAGTGTTCTCAGGAAAGCCGAGTGGGGTTCCTGAGTTTGGGAGGGTGGTCTGTAGCAGGCTACAAACTGCCCACTGTTAGTTGCACATGGATGGTCTCCGATGTTTCATGCAGTGCCACTAACCTGAAGGTGTGGGTATCTTTGATGAATATGGATACTCCCCCTCCTTTTGTGGTTCGGTCCGAGTTTTGAGGCTGAAAAGCATGGTATGAGGTATAACTTGGTAGTGCTGGGGTGCTCCCGGGAGCCTTGAACCAGGTTTCTGTTACTGCACAGATATCGATATTCTCCATACTGAGGAGAGCCTCGAGTGCGTGCATCTTGAGGTTTAGACTTCTGGCATTGAGCAGCATTACCCTTAGTTTCTTTTTTTTTGTGTTGTCTATGGAGGTGGGTTTGTCTTTTGAGCCTTGCATAAAAAAGGCACTATGGGGGTGGCAAGAGTCTTAGCCAGTATTCAAAAGCCCAGGGGTGACAGGTACAAGCCGTCCCTAGCGGAGCAACGTGGCTTGTCAAGCATGTCATCCCAGGCTGACAGACACTGGATCCCCTTTGAATGACACCAATACTTTAGCCAATTGTTAAAATTGATAATTTTGTCTTTATACTGTGGCATCATTCTTGGTGAGGGAAAGATGCTACTCAAGGTCAGGGTCATACCGGCCTGGGCTACATGATCAGAGAGCTCCTCTATGTCTCTTTTCATGTAGTCCAGGGAGGTACATCTCAGGTCATTCACACCAGTATGGACAATGACGGAGTCATATTTGCACTTGCTTTGGAGTGACCTGAGCGCTTGTGTTATGTTATGTGTTATGTGGTGGATCCTGGCACCTGGCAGACAGCTTACAGTGACCTTCTCCTTGTTCAGCCTGGTGAGTGGGACGTCAGTGTGTCTGACAATAGAGTCACCTATTACAAGTGTATTAGGTGTGTTATTTAGCCTTAAGGGCTGTGACTGTGTGGCACACTGACTTTGTGAACTATGTGATACGTGGGTATTGTTGTGGGGTAGCGGTAGCTTGGATGTCCGCTTTGGAGGTCTCTGCTGCTTGGGCAGATTTTTATTTAGAGCCTCCGAGTATGTTTTTGTGTGTTTATGTGTTTGGTTTTCTGTTGCGATAGGTCTATGTGAGACTGGATTTGTGGTGTGTGTGTGTTTACCTTCTCCTCCTGACTGACTGCGCCAGTATTGGGTTGAGAGACGTCAGCCTCCAGTTTGGCTATATAGTTGCATCTGTCACATATATTTGAGCTTGTTGGGAGGAGGCGAGCATGGTCTGTGTACATAAGGCAGTTGTAACATTGCCTCAAGAGTCCCAGATTCACCAGCTGGACTGGAGAGTAAACCTGAAACTGACTTTTGGACATGCCAGAATAGTATAAGGAACTGATCAAAAAGGACCAATAGGGAGCCAAGTACTTAAAGGGAGTATAAGAGGGTGTAGTGCTTTAGTTTATTAGTGCTTACTTATAAGATTACTTATATGAGCAACTGCAGGGCTTTAGAATGAAAATCGAGTGCTTACTTTGAGATTTAGAACAGTTCTAAGGGAAAAAGTGAAGAGCAGACTTTGTGGAGCCGGGAATAGTTTAAACCCGTTTAAGCGGCACTGCCTGATGCTGCTCTATGCGCAAAATCGTGCAAAACCACACAAATGCGGGTTCTAAAGCAGGGAAACTGAAAGAGATAGGAACTGACCCAGAGCGGCCAATAAGCTACTAGTTTCAGGGCTGAGACCACTCCTCCAGAGACAGATAGGCTGCTCAAAGCTCCCCACTCTCACTGGTGAACAGAGAATGCTTCCTCCTATCCAAGTAAGGATATGGGCAACACAGGAAACTATACCACAGTCCAGAATTCAGCAAAACCTGAAATCTGGACTAATCTAGTTCAGCAAAGGTGGGAAAAGAGAATATTTTTTTTGTTTTTTTTTGTTTATTTTTTTCAGAAAACAGCAGAAAAACACACAGAAAACACTGTAAATGCTATAAACAGGCTAGCGCACTTTAGTGTATAGCCTACAACAGTTATACAATACAAAAATGACTTAAATTGATATAAAACAAGTGCAAAAACTGTAAAAAGCAGAAGGCAAATGCAATTTAAACTTTTTAAAGCACAGATCAGTTAGAAATTCACTTTTTAGGCAGGAAAAGGCAGTTGGAGCAAAAAAACCAGAAAAAAATACTTAAATCTGGAAAAGTCTATCTTGGGTCTTTCTGTTGCCTGTATCACTCTGCAGGACAGATAAATTATTTTAAATATTTTATCATTATGTTTTGGACACACAGGGCAATACATTTATACATATCTGTGTCTGCTTTGCTATTTCTGACCTTTGCACAGGGCTTTTACAGGCCCTGTTCACTTTTTGATTTCATGTACATTGAAATTTTCCGTGTGCACTTCTGATACTAACACAGGATCTGCACAACTGCCTATCTGCTTGCTGGATCACTCTACACCTTTATTTGCATGCAATTCACCTGCTTATGAGGTGATTTGCATGCCACATCCCTCAGCTCTGTTTACTGGATCGCATGGCTGCTTACTTCCGTGTAAGCTCTGTAACACTATGCCTACTAAGAAAATGAATCCATGTAGTCTTTATTGAATTCCCCTGTGTGATTTTTGTTTAAAAATACATATAAACATGTAGCTGAACACATCAAAAAATCAGAAAGAAGAGCCTGGAAGACAGGACTTCACTAGGGCTTGGACTTGTAAGTTTTCTATTTGTACTTTGGTATGCCTTGAAATTCAACTATTACAGTTATTGTCAAGGATTTTTTTTAAGTTAAGAAGTAGACAAAAAGGTCTAGCTGTAGTCAGATGTTTGTCTTTCCCTGTTTGATTTTATATTTCTCTGTATGTCTAACTGTTATGTGTTCTGCTTAGCTCACTGTTTTTAAACTAATGTATTTGTAGTTATTCACTTATAAAATGTTTGCTTCTAAATGTTCCTTTATTAATTGATATGTGTTCTTATTGCCTGATGGTGACAAGCTGCCTGTTTCCACCACTAATTGGATAGACTGCTCTGGTATACACTATAGTTTGTGTTTATTATCATGTGGCTTTATTAACAAGAGTGAAACAGTAGCAGAGTGGGTCCCAGCCTGGTAGTCTGGGGTGATAGCAGTTTACCACTTTGTGCCAGGGCAGTAGGTTATAGTGTCGGATAGTATTATCAGCTCTCTCTAGTAAAGTAGTGCATGTGTGCATGTGTGTGTGTGTGTGTGTGTGTGTGTGTGTGTGTGTGTGTGTGTGTGTGTGTGTGCGCGTGTAGGAGTTTAATCAAAATACAGTAATCATGGCAAGTGAATATTGGAAAGCACTGAAACCCAGGGAAGTAGTGAGACAGTGGTCTATGGAACTAGCCCAAAGATTCTGCACAATGAATTGCTTAGTATGAAGTGTCATCTTGAATGTGGCTGGTATAAGCTCATGCATGGGGTAGCAGTTTATATTTTCTGCATACTCTCAAAACCAATATAAACTAAATTAATTGCTTATGGATTAATTTTGTGTGCTTTGTTTGTACTTTAATATTGTTAGTACAAGTGATGTGCCTCAAGAGAGTATACACATGGTGGTCATCAGATTTTAGATTAAAGATCAGATTTACTGTTGGACATTAGAGTAGAACCAAACACTATAGCCGCTGTTCATCATCATTTTTTTTCACAACCCCATCTAAGAACTACCTTCAAATTTATTTGACACAGTGCTTTCTCAATCATGTACGAATTTTATCATATTTTAAAAATATTTCCTAGATCAGATATTCCATGGTTTTCCCTACAAATGAATTTAGTATTGGGATGACAGTTTCTACCCTTTCAAAGTCCACCTCTTCTGTAAAGAAAAAATCTACTTTCCCTCATCAGGAACCTTAAAATCCTCCCATGATTTATTATAAAGGTTAGTTAGCAGTATTATTAGTTCTCCACTAATGATGCTGAATGAATGCTGTTATCTTTGCCTGCTTTGTGCACTTTCTGCCACTTTCTGCCACTTTCTGCCATTTCAGTACTTCTAGGAATCTTTCTCTCTGAAGTTGATGAGATCATTTGGATTTTTCTGGTAAGTATCCGACAATGAGCTTCATTCCTATAGTTTTCGGTCTAGTTTGTTCAGTCTCCACTTATATGCTACATGGCTCTAAGCAAGTCTTCTAACAATCAGTGCTCCACAAATGGGACTTGTGTCTGTTGGGCTTGTTTGATTAAGTAATACATAAAATTAAAAATAAATCCATTCACAGGCTTTCTCTTTCTCTGTGATTAGACTGACTTTTTCCCTATATTTTTCTGCACACCTCTCATCCAAGTATTAGCTTCAGTATGACCACCTTGCACTCTTGTTACTCCTGGAATAGATCTATATAATATTGTATTTTCATTCCTAATGAAACTGGCTATCTTTATTCTGTTTGCAACCTTGTTGTCCTGGCTGGCTTATTGGTTTCCTTCATTTTTAACTGCCATAATTGCCTGCATTTTCTTTTTGAAATTCGCAATATATCCCATACAATTTTCTCATGTATTTGAATTCAGCTTGTTTTAGAGATGCTGTTTTTCCTTCTTTTAGATTTGGAGAAAATTTTTATTCAGGGTTAGCAGCTTGCATCTGTCATGACACTCATGCTGTTATGGCTGCCCTGGTATACCTTCTTGTTGTTCTTCTTTTCTTTCCTTTTTTCCCCCCAAGTTCTTTTTATTGAAATTTTATAGAACAAGAAAATAACTTATTATTTCAAAAACAATTAAACATATATTATTAGCCAACAGCATGGATAATGGTATATAAATACGTAATCCAAGTGGCACGGGAACCTTGCTCCAATAAGAAATTGCGTGAATGCAAATACAATGTCCTAAACGCAATTTATTCAAAGTCAACAAGCGTTTTCGCCACTGCCTCTGCCGTGGCTTCATCAGAGAGAAAATTTACAAAAAGTGTGGTATGCATACACTTTTTAAAAAACGGAAAACAGGAAGTGATGTCAACATTACAAAAGCAAAAGCACGAGGGTATAAGTAAAATGCCCCGCATATGTTACTTAGTTAAGTAACTTATTCAGTAGAAGTCCAAAGGGACGATGAATTTAGTTTGAAATTAAAAACATTTAACATCATAAAATAAAAAAATCAATGAACAACATACAATATAAAATGTAGTATGTAAATAGAACAATTATATGTATATGTATACCCATCAAATTGATTACGTATTCGTGTTTTTGTGTGCTCCTATTAGGTGTACAGGGATGTCTTAAGCACAAAAATGGTCTAAGACTTATTGCACCAAAATTACCAAGGTGGCAAGCACATGTAGTTAAAATTATTGATGGTATTAAAATTATCAAATGAAAACTAAAACATGCACAAAAATGCAAGGACCATTTATTATATGTGTATATATATATATATATATATATATATATATATATATATATATATATATATATAGCCCTAAAAGTGTGCTAAAATTTCTTGCTCATAACAAGCACTAAATGAAAAGTTAAAAAGATGCCTCGTACCTAAAGGAGAGGGGTAAAAAAACTATCTCAAATAGCTCCTTAGCTTCAATACAGCCGAAATATTACAATTTTCATTAAGGCCTGGATGCTTGAAAGCATCCAACCTCAATTGCCACTCCAATTCACGATTCTCAAGGATCGACGAGTAAGGACCCCCCCATATCTTAGTTTGTACCTGGTCAATGGCCATGAAGGAAAAACTATGGCCTGGATTGAGGTCAACATGCTTAGCTAATGCATTCACATCTTTCTTGTTTTTGATGGCATACATGTGTTCATAAACACGATCACGGACCCTACGGTCCGTTTTGCCGATGTAGAATGCAGTACAACAATCACACAAAGCTATATAAATGATGGATCTACTTTCACAGTTTAAGAGAAACCAGATAACATATTTCTTGTCCCTAATAGTGAAGGTTTCACCTACTTTTACCTTGTGACACCAGTTACAGAATCTGCAGGGTACATGCCAGTCCATTTGTTAAAAAAACTGGCTGGTGAAGTCTCTTTGTAAGAGTTCTTTGAGGTTGCTACCTCTTTTAAAGACGAAATTAGGGGAAAAACCTAATTTCTCCACCAGACTGGAGTTATTGGATATAAAGTGCCAGTTTTTTCATATTATAGACATAATAGCCTTATAGTTCATACTAGAGGTAATGACAAAACTTAATGAGAAATCACGTGGCACATCAGATCTTAAAGGAGCAGGAGTGGAACCTAAAATCACATTCCAAAACAGAGGTCATCTCAATGGTAGATGGTCCATCAGTAACAGTTAGGACTTGGCATAGAATGGGTTTGTAAAATCCATTCGTCCTTTTAGAGTCCACCTCTGAGATCAATTCATCCAACAAAGTGGTTCGGATAGCCCCGGTTTAAAAACATGTCCTTCAAAAGGTCACACTCAGTCCGGAAATCCAACAAAGTACTGCACATTCTCCCTGCTCTAACTAGCTGGCCCTTTACTATGGACCGTTTTTGTTTGAAGGGATGGTAGCTAGAAAAATGGAGGAAAGAATTGCAGTACGTTGGTTTTCTATACACACTCGAAATAAAGGCATTATTGCTGGTATCCTTTGACAATTTCACGTCCAGGTAATCAATTTCAGAAAGAGAAAAATTGGACGTGAATTTTAAAAACCTTGTTGTTGTATTCAAGGTGTCAACAAAACCAGCAGCCTCAGACCTGTTCCCTTTAAATAGAAAGAACATGTCGTCGAGGAATCTCGTATAGTATTTGACAAAGCACATCAATTCGGGTGAAGCATAAAGAAAATGCTTCTCCCAATAACCCATAAAGAAGTTTGCAATGGTAGCTCCACAAGGGGAGCCCATTGCAATATAGAGCAGGGAGAATGTGCAGTACTTTGTTGGATTTCCGGACTGTGATTTGGAATGTGATTTAGGTTCCACTCCTGCTCCTTTAAGATCTGATGTGCCACGTGATTTCTCATTAAGTTTTGTCATTACCTATAGTATGAACTCTAAGGCTATTATGTCTATAATACGAAAAAACTGGCACTTTATATCCAATAACTCCAGTCTGGTGGAGAAATTAGGTTTTTCCCCTAATTTCGTCTTTAAAAGAGGTAGTAACCTCAAAGAACTCTTACAAAGAGACTTCACTAGCCAGTTTTTTAACAAACGGACTGGCATGTACCCCTGCGGATTCTGTAACTGGTGTCACAAGGTAAAAGTAGGTGAAACCTTCACTATTAGGGACAAGAAATATGTTATCCGGTTTCCCTTAAACTGTGAAAGTAGATCCATCATTTATATAGCTTTGTGTGATTGTTGTACTGCATTCTACACCGGCAAAATGGACCGTAGGGTCCGTGATCGTGTTTATGAACACATGTATGCCATCAAAAACAAGAAAGATGTGAATGCATTAGCTAAGCATGTTGACCTCAATCCAGGCCATAGTTTTTCCTTCATGGCCATTGACCAGGTACAAACTAAGATACGGGGGGGTCCTTACTCGTCGATCCTTGAGAATCGTGAATTGGAGTGGCAATTGAGGTTGGATGCTTTCAAGCATCCAGGCCTCAATGAAAATTGTAATATTTCGGCTGTATTGAAGCTAAGGAGCTATTTGAGATAGTTTTTTTACCCCTCTCCTTTAGGTACGAGGCATCTTTTTAACTTTTCATTTAGTGTTTGTTATGGGTAAGAATTTTTAGTACCCTTTAGGGCTATATATATATATATATATATATATATATATATATATATATATATATATATATATATATATATATAATAAATTGTCCTTGCATTTTATGTGCATGTATTAGTTTACACTTGATAATTTTAATACCATCAACAATACTAACTATATGTCCTTGCCACCTTGACAATTTTGGTGCAACAAGTCTTGGACCATTTCAGTGCTTAAGACATCCCTGTATACTTAATATGAGCACACAATAATACGAATATGTAATTAATCTGATGGGTATACATATACATATAATTGTTCTATTTACATACTACATTTTATATTGTATGTTGTTCATTGATTTTTTTATTTTATGATGTTAAATGTTTTTAATTTCAAACTAAATTCATCGTCCCTTTGGACTTCTACTGAATAAGTTACTTAACTAAGTAACATATGTGGGGCATTTTACTTATACCCTCGCGCTTTTGCTTTTGTAATGTTGACATCACTTCCTGTTTTCCGTTTTTTAAAAAGTGTATGCATACCACACTTTTTGTAAATTTTCTCTCTGATGAAGCCACGGCAGAGGCAGTGGCGAAAACGCTTGTTGACTTTGAATAAATTGCGTTTAGGACATTGTATTTGTGTTCACGCAATTTCTTATTGGAGCAAGGTTCCCATGCCACTTGGATTACTTTCTGTTTCTATTTGTTTCATTTGACTCGTATATAAATACGTAACAAACCAACAAAGCAATTTACATGAGTGCCTAAATCGATGTAATCAAAAGAAAAAAAATTCAAAATATAAGGTATGTTCATATAGTGTATCAGCCAATTCTCTTCAGTATTTTCACTACTTTCTGCAAGGAGATGTAATAAGTGGTGATCTTTTCTGTTCTTCTGATGGTTGTTAATTCCATCTGAGATACAGACAATACAATGCTTTTGAAGTCTTTTAAAAGTTGGAGATGTTTCACTCTTCCAATTGGATATAATTGACTTATGTACAGTGTCTAGAAGAATCCATAGGAGTGAATATTTTCTCTAAGGGCACATAGTGGAATGGGTGCATTAAAAAAATAAAGATTTAGTCAGCTGAAAGTTATCCTTAAAAACTGTTTCTAAAAATTGGTTCACCCTATGCCAAAAATGCTTTAAGCAATTTATAATAAACAATGTGTTGCCAATCTGCTTTCAATATTTCTTTACATTTCCATCAGCCAGTTTCTTGTTTAAACATTTATTCTAACTTGTGGGAAGTTGAGAAAAGACCTGCGAAGAAATTCCATGCAAATAACTTCCATTATATTGACAGGGAGGTACATTTAAAAGAAACAAGTATCAATCTTTTCTCATTATCATCTTGGTTTGATTATTAATTGATTTATAATAGTCCCCAAAATTTTCCGTGTAATATATTTTCATGCTTCTTATTATTTTATAGATCCTTGATAAGTAACTTTTTCCTTGGAACACTTGGCTTATTAAGCAAATCAGATATTCAATAAATTAAGGGACATTTTGCCTGACAGTTGGGCTCATTAACTCTAATCTATTTATAACATATTGTCATTGTATTGTTAGCCACATGTTTCCATCAAGAATAAAATGTATTTTTTAGTTGTTCCATTGATAAAAGTTTACTATTATGTAACAGCTGATGCCAATATATTAATTCTTTTTCTTTAAACATTTTAATTATAACCACATCAAAGGTATTCATACAATCATGGGTATAGGCAATAGGCTATAACAAAAATACCCATGTCTTAATATCTGGATTCTTATTTAGATAATTATTATATAATTTAATGTATCTGTTATAAATTTGGAAGATATATATATATATATATATATATATATATATATATATATATATACACACACACACACACACACACACACACACACACACACACACACACATATATATATATATATATATATATATACATATATATTTTTTTTATCTAAAACTGCATATTCTCTCAGCATCCTGTGGAAATTATTAGGTACCAGTTCTGGACATTGTAATAAAGCCAGTTGACTTGATTTTAACCAGATAATTTTGCGTATTTGCTTCCATCTAGCTGAATAAGAAATATTTAACCACAAGGATAATGTCTTTATAACAGGTGATAAAGCATAAATCTCTATCCCTCAGACTCAGCAAGCCCTGCACAGTATGCAGGACTAGAGCAGGAGCTCCAGCAGTTAATATGTCTGCTGTGCGATCTAGGAATAAGCTGTAGGGATGTGCACTAACGCTCCTGCAATAGTCCTGCATGGACTTAGTCCCTGTATGCAAATTACCCAATTTGCAGGTGAAATCCATGCAAATGAGGTGAATTTGTGATCCAGGAAGCTGGAAGCTGGAAGCTGGTCGTGCAGGACTAGTGTAATCTGATGAAATGTACTCGACCACTAACAAAGTACATTTCTGCAAACTACAAAGCGGAGCCATGACAGCTCCAAATAAAGGGTGGATATTATGTAGAAAGCATGCCGATGGCCAAATATAAGGCCATTGACATGGAAAACAGTTGCAAAAATAAAAAAAATCAACTTTTATTTTTTTTTAGCCAATCTCAGCTGTATAAGCATAGAGCAGGGGTGCACAAAAGGGATCGGGCGAAAAATAAAAAAAAAAATCTAAAATAAGCATTCTAACCAAAATTACTATTTTGCCATTATACTCAAAGTCAGGCAGAAGACAACATGGCCAGTGAATAGTGGTTGCTAAGGGGGAAGGCTCAGTGTGGGACCTGTAAGTACACATCAGCAAGCAATCCTATGCAAATGAGGAGAATGATACTGAATCCCAGATCTCCCCTGCATGCTAGTCAGCACCCAACAGTGTAAGAGCAGAAATAGCTTGGTGCAAGCCTAGGAGTTAGCTGACATCATAGGGAGGTGTGCCAGGCATACTGTAAGTGGACTAGAGCCCTGTGGCTTGGGTTTGCCCTTAGCTTAGGAGAGCTAAGCAAGGGGGTGTGTCTTAGGCTGCCTAGCACTCTTTACATTGCCTAAGCCGGTGTGTGTGCTAAACATTGGGTTTTAAAGAAAAAAAAAGTAAACCAGGAAATAGCAGCTCTGTGCACATTTGAGCACTGTGTTTGCACGACTTGTGCCTGGGCTTAAACAGGAAGGCAATGGGAAGGGAAAACTGTAGTAGGAAGGTAATCAAGGAGAATTAGCATAGCTGGCAGGTGAAATGTATCAGAATCCGCCAATTACACAGGCAGCAGCCCAGGCCAGTCCAGAATACTACTATAAACTATGCAAATACATTTCCCTCTGATTTTCCCACATTCTCTACACCACTGGTGTATACAAGTGGGGGAATTTTAACAAACAAAACAAAGAAAATTATATGAGCTGCAATAGCTATCATGCATTAAAATGTGGAAGAGGCTGAGGGTGGTAAGGATGAGAATGCTGTTGATCAACCCACAGTGAGGAGACAGAGAAGAGTGTACAGACCCAGGGTAACCTACCAGGGGCTACATGAGCTGGAGATAGTGGAGCGCTATAGGGTGGACAGGGACCTCCAACAGCAAATTGTTGAGCTATGCTGGCCATGCCTCACACACAGAACTAACAGAGGGGAACCCATCCCAGTAGATAACAAGGTATGTGTTGGATAAGAATACAAGCTACAGGTATCTTCCAAAGGCCAACTGGGAATATCATGGGGATCACACAGGCATCAGCATCCAGGGTACTCCACCAGTTCCTGGATGCCATGTCAGCACATGCCGGTGAGCACTTATATTTTCCCAACAACCGTGTGGCATTGGCCAGCAATATGCATCTCTTCCACCAAATAGCAGAATACCCTAAGGTAGTGGGTGCTATAGACTGCATGCGCATATGCATCAAAGCACCACCTGGTGAGCGGGGTAGGGTCTACATCAACAGCAAGGGCTTCCCCTCTATCAACTGCCAGGTCATGTGCGATGCCCAGGACATTATAATGAATGTGTCTGCTTGCTGCCCTGGAAGCTATCACAATTCCCACATCTGGCATCTGATGCAGCTGTACCAGAGATTTGCCAATGGGGACATCCCTTATGGTCACCTAGTGGGGGATGCTGGTTACATACCGGAGCCATGGCTGATGACATCCATCAGAAATGCACACACACCTGAACAAGATCTCTATAATGAGTCACACGCACAGACCAGAATTATAATAATGCGCATGTTTGGGATGCTCAAGTCACAGTTCCGGTGCCTGGACACATCCAGTGGAGCCTTGCAGTACTCACCAGCTACATGTACTCAAATTGTCATCGTATGTGCCATGCTACACAATATGATCCTTCAGAAACAGCTGCAGCAGGAACAGCACGGGGCAGGGTCACGCAGCCCCCCCACCATTGCCAAGGCCTGCACAGGCACAGAGTGACTCGGAGGAGAAATAACTTGAGCTTGCCCCAGTAGGCAGAAGGAGGTGTGCCCAGTATTCTCTGGTCTTTGCAAAGAGGCAACGCATAGCACATACACTGACACAGGAGGGACCCAGGGAATGACACCACTCTCTGACTCGCATATACAGTAAAAAGGATGCCAAACATGACACTACCTGTGCTCAACCATGTGTAGGGAGTGTACTATGTGCATCTGACATAGGCAGCCGTTCAGCCCCATCCTCAATACTGGCACACCCACAAGGTAAGTCACTCTCCTTACCAATTGCTGAATGGCGTAGTATGTGTTGTTACCTGCATCTATGGTATGGATGTGAGCATGCAAGGGAATTGAGTGGCTGAATGGGATGCCAGTAGATAGTAGACACCTATAGTGGCAGTATGAGATCTGTAACAAATACTGGTGTCACCATAGTAGCTAGTACTATATATGGTAACAAAACCCACTGCAGGAAATGTGCTGGGCCACATGTGTGTCCATATGACACACACATGCCAGTCAAGGAGGTTCACATACTCAACAACAGTCTGCCCACAGGACAGGTGTAAACAAATGCAAAACAAAGGCTAAGGCCTCTGAATGATGCCCATGGGTAACCTCCCCACCCAGGCCTACACAGAACGACTACATCAGGTCAGGCTGTGGGATATTAGTTCTGATGGGTAGGAAGTCAGAAACTAATATGTTGGTCAATCAAACCTAAGACCTGTAGTACACTAATATGTCTCTAGTCAGCATGATAGGTTAGAAAACAGAATGAAATGGAGTACCTGACATACTAGTACAGTCATAGCAAATGTGTACAAGTGTCAGGTATGCCCCCCCAATCCTGTGTAGCAATGTAGAAACAGTCATGTGTGCCCCCCAAATCCTATGTAGTCATGTAGTAAAAGTCAGGTGTGCCCCCCTCAATCCTATGTGGACATGCAGTAACAGTCAGGTGTGCCCTCCCAATCCTGTGTAGCAATGTAGAAACAGTCAGGCATATCCCCCCCAAATCCTATGTAGTCATGTAGTAACAGTCAGGTGTGCCCTCCCAATCCTATGTAGAAAAATAGAAACAGTCTGGTGTGCCCCCCACCAATCCAATGTACACACGTTGTAACAGTGGGGGATGCTGGTTACATCCAAATCCTATGCAGAAATGTAGTAATATTCAGGTGTGCCACCCCAATCCAATGTAGACATGTAGTAACATGTATGTGTAGGTATAATACCAGTGGAGTACAAATGTCAAGTGGTGGCCAACGCAGCAGGATACATTGTAGCATTTGTATAATATGAAGGTATGTGTGTTAGGTTGGTGTGTGTTTCATATTGTGTGAGAGTGGTCAGTATGTATGCATGTTGAGGTTTGACATGGTGGCCATTGCCCACTACTGACAATGACAGGGCCAAGTCCTCACAACTGCAGTGCCAAAGACAATTCCCCCCAGTATAACACATGCTAGCAGTAAGCCATTGTAAATGTATGGTGGTAATATGTGTCACCATCTGAAAGATGGACACGGCATGGCTGTTAGGCTAGATATACAAGCAGTACACAGAGAAATGAACCCCAGAGATACAGTATATAATGTGTAACCATGAAATGGACATGCCCTTGGAACTGTATATACAGGTATGCATCACATTATCTGGGCCTGTATTAGGGAATACCGGTGTTGTCTGGCCGAACACTTGCAGATCACAAAGGTGACAGGACTGATGTATTGGGAAATACCTGATGTACCTGCACAAGCCAGAATAATTGGAATTCCCCATGCATATCTGTGAGTCAGATGCAAGTAGTGTCCATAGCACACATGCACCCAGCTCACCTAAACACCACCTGCAGGTACCTCTCTGGTCATATCCCTGCTGTTGGGAATGGGTACAAAATGACTCCCACCTGTGTATGACAATAGGGAAAGAGTGCAGCAAGCAGTGCAGTTGTCCCATGCAGGTGTGTCCCTAGCTGTAAGTAGCACCCTGCCAGCATCCACACCACCTGATCAATACTGATAGAAAGTATTGGCATGAACACCTAGCACACCTACCCTGTTACCTCAGGGGAATATACTGTATGGCGGTCTGAGACTGTAGGACCGACAGAATGCAACTGCCTGCCAAACCTGGGCTGCAACACTACCAAATGGCCTACAGGCCTCTGCCAAAGGCCTGTGTCTCACATATACTGCCAATGCATGTTATGTCATGGACACCCAAATAACAGCATAACACACTCCACATAAGCCATATGCAAGGCCATGTGGACAAACCACAGTAACATGTCCACCATGTCCTACTGCATGAACTGTGGACCAACACAGCTGTGATGAGGTGATAACCTTACGGAAAATATCAGAGAATGTATGCATAATGTATGGAAGAGGATAGAACAATAGGTGGGTGGGAGCATGGGTAGCATGAAATGTGCAAGGTCCGACACACAGTCATGTGCACATACTATCCCAGGCTGCAAACACATACATGTGTGGCTGCAGACCTGCCCATACACCACAATAGGGGTATTGTCCTGACTTATGAACCCTGCCTCTGGGTAACCTGTGTGAATCTGTACAGCTGTGAGGTATTGCCACAGCAAGATAAGGCCATACTGTCATGTTGATGGATGTACAAGTATGGGATCCTCTGCCAGCACTGTACCAAGGTGCTGAACTGGATACACAGACCCAGCAGCAAGTGTCTGCAGCTCCCCCTCCAGAATGGCATAACTCTCCATGAATATGTAGGTGTTTGCCCACAATACTGGACATAGCTGCATTCAAGCTTGTTCCCCAGGACATCACTGTGAGCAAGAATGTCCACCTGACAGTATATGAGGACATAAAACATCACAGTGTATAACAGTACACATAGGTTCATAGGTTCATAGGTTCATACTAGGCTATCTGCCCGAGGGCATTTACAAGCCTAGCCCATCGTTTTGTGGCTTATGCCACCCCTTTAGTATGGGGAACTATACCCATTATTTTGCTGTGCCTCTGTCGAGCAGTGACACTGAGGTAATCCCTGGGGTATATCTGCTATCTCCCATCCATTGGTCAAGATTTCTCTTGAACAAGGCCAGCGAGGTGCTCTGAATGTCTGAATATCTCTGCTTACACTAGTACCATGTAGCAGAAGCAGCACAGAGACAATCACCTACAGTACAAACTATACCTTGCACAGTTTGAACCATATTGCCAACTGATCTACAGATATCCTGCAGAAACAGTTTGCTACCTGTAGGTGTAAAACACAAAGGTCTGCAATCAAGTGCAAACTACCTGGAATGGATCCATGCATTCAATACAGAAGGGCATGCTGGGCATGCTCACACACTTAGAGAAATGAAGGCAATGTCAGACAACAACATACTGAAAGGTCATACTGGGCATGTTCACACACTTAAACAAATAAATCCCATGCCTGCAAATAACAGAAACAAATGAAACCCATGTCTGAAAATAACAGTTGATCATACATACCTGACAGTTGCAGATCTTAGTGCATACACTCCTCAGTAAGCACCAGTCATGCTTTGCACACACATTAGATAGGAATACAGACATATATACAAGGACAGATAATACCACTAGTGACAATTATTATTATTATTATTATTATTATTATTATTATTATTATTATTAATTATTTAGAAAACTGCAAGAGTAATACTAATCATCAGAGGTGTCCTAAAACAGAAATGTTATTAATTTGAAGCATGAGACTCCTGAAAATGTTTATTTCATCACAACTTATAATATTATTAGTCATAAAGTTGTAGATATTATTAAACAATTTTGGCCTATGATGTTTAGGGATATAGATCTATGTTTGCTTTTGCCTAAACATGTTATAGCCTCTTATAGGAGGGCTAGGAATTTAAAGGCTATGGTAGTACATAACAATTTTGAGTTACCCAATTTTAATTTAAATGGAGAAGTGGCTCCTATTGTTGGCACGGTTCCTCATAAGAAATGTTCTATATGTATACATATGTTAGTTCTTTCATTAAAATCAATGGATTTTATTTTACTGTTAAGAAAAATTTTGATTGTAACACTGCAGGTGTTATTTATGCTTTAAATTGTGGATGTAACAAGTTTTATATGGAGAAACTAGCAGAAGTTTTAAAGTACGTTTCCAAGAGCATGTGAGAGATATCAGAAATGTGAAAATAGAGAGCCCTTTGGGCAATCACTTTTTTGAGTTTCACAATTCTAATCCTGAAGGAATTTCAGGTTGTATCTTGGAAAAAGTGGAAGTATTGATGGGTGAAAATGTAAGTTTAAAGGACAAACATTTGAAGAAAGAAACAGTGTATATTCTTAAGTTCAATACCTTGGAACCTACAGGGTTAAACAAAGAATGTAACTGGAAATATGTAATCTAATTAATTCATTAGCAGTGGGATGGACTGTTAGGCTTTTTGTATTTAAACTTGTGTTTTAATAATGTTTTTTACTCTGTGAAGGCCTGGGAGCTGAAGCACTAAGTGCAATAAATATTTTTTATCTGCATTTCTCTGTGACTGTGGCTGTTGTCGCTAGTGGTATTATCTATCTTTCTTTTTTGGTGGTATTGATATATCCAAGGACAACACACTATAATATACCAAAAGTAAAAATACATAAATGTGTGGAAGAGAGTGACAGTGACAAAGAGCCTTCCATCATGAGGCTTGTCCCACTCAGCACAAAGCCAAATGGCTACAACTACATGATGTGTAAATGTCACTCACTGTAGAAATTAGCCACTGGTATCCATCAGCAGTACAGACTCTGTGGTGCACGTGCTAGCTGTGGAACATGACTGTGCAAGCCAGTAGTCATCTAGCAGTTGTATACACATACCTGTGGAATATAAACCTGTGTGTGCGTGTGTGTGGTGTGTCAACCTCTAGATGAATGGGTTATGGCCCATGCATACACACTGCCCTCTTTATAGCCCTACTATGACAAGCCTGCTGTCATCCACTTTGAAATACACCTTTGGGAATTGAGTAGCCCAGTAATCTCTGTGGCATGTCCTAAAACTGTGAAATGCTGTAGTGTGATTAACTGTCTAGGTAGGAGTTCTAATTTCAGACATGGAAATTGTGTGTCTGTGTAGGGAGCAATGCTTGTTAGGCTAATCACACTCACTACAATTCAAATGGCCTACTTTGGCAAGGCTGCTGATGTCATTCACTGTGAAATACACCTTTGGGAAAGGAATAGCCCAGTAATCTCATTGGCATGTCCTATAACTGCATAATGCTGTCATGTGATAAACTAGTGAGGTAGGTGTTCTAATCCCAGACAGGGTAACTGTGTCTGTTTCCGTGTAGAGGGCAATGCCTTTTAGGCTAGTCACACTCACTGCAATTCAAATGCCCTACTTTGGCAAAGCTGCTGATGTCATTCACTGTGAAACACACATTTGTGAAAAAAGAAGCCCAGTATTCTCCGTGGTACAACCTATAACTGCATAATGCTATAATGTGATATAGTACTTTGGTAGGGGTTCTGTTCCCACACATGGCAAGTGTGGATGTTTGTGTTTCTTTGCCTGTGTAGGGAGAAATGCTTTTTAGGCTAGTCCCACTCACTACAAATCAAATGCCCTACTTTGGCAAGGCTGCTGATGTCATTCACTGTGAAATACACCTTTGGGAAAGGAGTAGTCCAGTAATCTCTGTGGCGCATCCTATAACTGCATAATGCTGTATTGTGACAAACTAGTTAGGTAGGAGCTCTAATCCCACACATAACAACTGTTTGTGTGTGTGTGTCTCTGCCTGTGGAGGGAGCAAGGCATTTTAGGCTAGTCATACTCACTACAATTTAAATGCCCTACTTTGGCAAGGCTGCTGATGTCATTCACTGTGAAATACACCTGTGGGAAAAACATATCCCCGTAATCTCTGTGGTGCATTCTATAACAGCATAATGCTGTAGTGTGATGCAGGTCTTTGGTAGGGGTTCTATTACTAACACATGGCAAGTGTGGATATTTGTGTGTGTGTTTCTTTGTCTGTGTAGGGAGCAATGCTTTTTAGGCTAGTCACACTCACTAAAATTCAAATGCCCTACTTTGGCAAGCCTGCTGATATCATTCACTGTGAAATACACCTTTGGGAAAAGAGTAGCCCAGTAGTCTCTGTGGCGCATCCTATAACTGCATAGTGCTGTAGTGTGAAAAACTAGTTAGGTAGGAGTTCTAATCCCAGACATGGGAACTGTGTGCATGTCTCTGTCTGTGTAGGTGGCAATGCTTTTTAGGCTAGTCACATTAACTGCAATTCAAATGCCCTACCTTTGCAAGCCTGCTGATGTAATTCATTGTGAAATACATCTTTGGGAAAAAAATAACCCGGTAATCTATGTGAAGCATCCTGTAATAGCGTAATGCTGTAGTGTGATATAATACTTTGGTAGAAGTTCTATTCTTACACATGGCAAGTGTGGATGTTTGTGTGTGCGTCCTTTTCTGTGTAGGGTGCAATGCTTTTGAGGTCATTCACAGTCACTACAAACTCCAATGAACTTCTTTGGCAAACCTGCTGATGTCGTACCCAGTGAAATACACCTTTGAGTAATCTCCATGGTGTGTCAGAGGGTTGATACTCTGCACTGATAGGTGTGTGACATAAACATGCATAGGTTTTACTCTCCCACCCCCTCCCTGACTTACTTTGTCTCTGTGTACCTCACACTCCCTCTCTGGTGGATGTGGAGAAATACACCTGCTTTGCTTAGGCAGCAGCATGTGTTTTGTAAGTGATGCTCATGATCAGCTGATGCCCTCTGCATAAATTGCAGCCCTCCTCTAACTGATTGCATGTGGAACAGCTATGGTAACATTCCCATAGCCATTTGCAAGGAAACACACTCCGATATCTGGGAACATCATATTGGTGTTTGGCAAACAGCATCACAGATGGCTTGGAGATTTACCTCTAACAACATACACTGTGGAAACAGGCCAACACACAGGAGGGGGATGTGCCTGACATGACTACAGAATGTAAGTGTTGCTTATCTGCATTTGGAGTAATGTCGGTTTAACAGGGTGTGTATGGGTATGGCTGGGCTACATGTTTTAATACCTGCCATGACAGTGCTATCTTTCTGAGGAAACCCCCATCTGTAGGGTCATCTGCAGACTGAGCAGTGTGTGGTGCCTTTTGTTTCTTGTGTTACTCACAGAGCACCTATCTGAGAACTGCAGAAGCATCGTCTAAGGATTGCAGTCAGTACATGGTGACAGCCATGAGAGTCACTGACTTCATATCCCTCATAGGACATATGTCACAACAAACCCTGTTATAACAGTAAATGTATGAGGTTATCACAGCAACATGTCAATATTGGCCCTGTGTTTGTGCCTCCAGCCACAACTCTGTCAACCTTTGTACTTATGTCATGGAGTAAGAGGTGCACATGTTCTGTAAACCATTATTTATTCACATCATATCTGATAACAAGCCAGTGAGATATCAGACTGCTACACATGTTATGTAGAGTAGGGGTTATATTTGAGGACATAATCTGGGCATTCTGTGGTTGTGTGTACAGTACATATGTCTGTGTATTTATGTTGATTTTCAACAATGTGTGTATTGTGAAAATGTACCTTGGCCTGTGTACAGACTGTGGCAGATGTCATTGTTCTTGGTCCTGTTCTATCTGATGTTACATGTTGCTTCAGTGTATGTTACCCTATCAACTTACATGTTTGTAGGGCCAAACACACACATGTCCCATACCACAGACAGGCATCAGACCACACTGTGTAGTGGCCCAGTATACGTAGGGTTAGTGTGTGAGTAGCACATATGAGGATGGTGTTGATCAGATAGTCTATATACTGTAATATTAAGCTAGCTTAGCATATGTGGCTGTGGCTGTGTTCACATTGGTTGTGGTTATGCACTTTCAGACAGGTGTTTGTTACTCTGTGCTGTGACATGCCTGTAAAGCCTGCTACATATGCACGTACATGTGTATTTCCCCATAAGAAATGTAGGCCAGTGTTGTGGCAATCTGCCTGTAGCCTGCACAGTGCTTTGTTACATGCCTAGCAGCTTAGTGTACATACCCAGTGTGATGTTATGTCCAGATACTTGCCAGATGTACTGCTGCTGGGCCACCATAACAGTTATGTATTTCTGACAAACCAGTGGGATGCTGTAAAGATGTATGTCACTAACTAGTGGGTAGTAAGTGGCTGTGTCACCCTGTACCAGCCGTTATTATGTGTCAGGACAGACAGGGGTGTGTGAATGTATAACCTATGGGGGTAAATCTATACCAGTATTTATGTGATATGCCCATCACATGGCTGTTAACATCCACATTGTCAGGCTTGGTCCACATGTTTTGCACTAAGGGGTTATGTGTATACCTCTAGACTGACCAGAGTGTGTCAGACTGTCCACATTTATTGGCCATATCTCTGATGTAGTCCACAGGATCATTACTGTGCTAGCAGTGGTACTGTAGTATGATGTCTTTAGGATGTCTGTCAGTAGCCAATGGCACACATGTTACAAGCAGATGTGACCTCACACACACAACATGTCTGTTAGGTCAACCCCTATTACAGTAGCAACAGTCTACATATATACCTGCAATACATGTAGAAAATTAACTGACAAATGAAAAACTGAAGAAAGGAACACACTGTGAACAAGCAGCAACACTTCACTCAGCTCAATGAAGAAATAAATGTAAAAAGCCATTCTTATTCACTTTAATACCAAAACAAAATAAAATTAAGCACTTTTCGTTTTAGAAATATCCAAACTTCTTCAGATGTAGAGCAAGAACAAAAACAGTCAGCCCAGCAAAAATCCACTCTATATCATGAAGAGTTAATTGATTAATTGCCTGTAAGTGGATCACAGCACTCATTTAAAATTACACTTCACAGTTGCATTACTTTGCTAACAAGACCAAAATGAACATAAAAACTTCAAGACTTTACAAACATCTTGACACAATAGAAATTATTACTTTTGCTAAGAATAAATATAAATATATGTGCATATGTAATAAAATGAACACCCATCCCTGTCATAATTACTATGCAGTATTATGAAAACTGCATAATAATAAATTTAAATTAAATTAAATTTAAATTTAAATTATTAAAAAAAATAAAATAAAAAATAAATATGTACAGGCAACCTATGCTTGATTGACACTTACATGTCTGCCCAGCTGTGTAAGAACTGGCACATATAGGAGACAACACCCTGTATGCACCACATGCCATGGGTACCCCCACTACACTACCACAGTCAACAGATCATGCTTGGGTACAGGTCTCCATCACAGACATTAATCATGTTTTGTAACACATGTTGCATACATGTCAACTTGATCACCTCAGTCGCCATGTGCAGGAGGCACCCAGAGGATTGGCTGATGCATATCACTCTCACCCTGAGGGCCACCACAGTGGTGTCTGCTGATAGACTGCCTGCTGCCAAATGGCAGGTGGCAGGATACTACTGTATACACATCCCCTACACAACCCATCTCTCCATGGACAATAGCTAGGTACACAGCTATGACCACGTGCAGTGATGCACCCCAGTCTGACACATGTGTGCATGTGCATTTCTGAGTATAACAGTGTCTGTGTGTTAGCACACCTGTACTTGGGAATTCCATGAGGGCCTCCACAACCAACGTAACACCCATTGCCAAAGTCAGTTGTGGCTGCTGCTGTATGAAACATTACATGTACCCTGTTATGCTCCTCTCCATACCGGCGACATGAGCCTTGCAGTACCAGCACAACAGTGTTATACAAATGGGTCTATAGGCATGGGACACCCATAGAGTTCTGGCAAGTGTGTGTATGTGTGCATGTGCATATATCTGTAGGGTACAGCATTCCAAGGCCACACACTCCTATTACACTACCCATTGCCACACAGTAGTCCAGATAGTGTTGTTGCTGCCCATAGGTGAGGCATGACAATGCAACACCCTACTATGCCTGTGGCATGTGCATTAGATGAATATCCCTGTAGCACCACTGTTGGGATATACATTGGGTTGTATCACAGTCATGGGTAATGTGTGATGGTGGGTATGTGAGAGTGTCATCATGGGTTTCAGAGAGTACAATATCCACTGGGGGATGTGGGTGCTGTGTACACTGTCATTACACCAAGGTCCACCCGGTATATGTCCCATGTACTACTTTATGGTTACCACTGTCACCATCCACCATACAGGTAGCTGATACCACAATCTAACCCAGTTATGCATGTCCTGTGTGCAGCCTACCTGTAACACATTGGACACAAGTTAGTTAACGATAGGCCCAGGTCTCTCAGACGTGTGCCTGCCTGTTATGTGTGTTAATGTGTATATGAAGGTATGTCACACTATGTATTGTCCATACACACCCATTACATCCCCCATTAGCATACTGTACATGTCTGGGGATGTTCTGTATGTAACATGTAACCTGGAACACACCTCACCCTAAACACTGTGTGGTGTGTGCAATGAAAGTAGCACTACATACCTAGGTGGGGGTCTAGTCCCAGTGTTGCCAAGTAAGAGTGTGCATGTATGTGGATGGGTCTACATCAGGTTGCAGATTATGCACGTCCCAGCGGGTCACCTGTTCATGTGGCACAGGCAATAACTGTTATAAAAACCTGTGACATGTGTTTAACTGTACCCTAGATATGTCACAGCCATAGTGTCACCACAGTGTCATACCCCGTTGTGGAATATGACTGCAAACCATCCTCGTGCTGACACATGTATACCTACAACACAAATGGATAACATTATGGAGACCACAATTAACCAGTGTTACTAACAGCTATAATGCATCATTGCTGGACGGCTACACTACCTGACATGTATACATTAAACTTTACTCCTGACAACATGTTGCACTGCAGTACTTTGGTACACTGTAGTACAGTCACCATGTGCATCAGAAACATATTAGCCTGTCCCTGCATCGATGTTATGGATGACAGGGTTGGGGCACGGGTATCATCATAAGCACAGGGTGTGCTGTTGGTTTGCCAGAGGCTGAAGGTGGGACATACATTTGACACCATGTGTATGGGTGAGGGGTGTAATGAGGTGAACTGGGCATGGTGATGTGGTGTGTGTAGGTATGGGGTTGCCCTAGGTGTATTTGTATAGTGTGTGGGTATGAATGCACACAGTTCTGCTATGTGGCTGCCCTACACAGGTGTTTATGGACAGCTGCAGACCATACCTGGCAGGGTGTACAGTTCACTGTCTCTGGCAACAGACACATGGACTGTGCCTGCCAGGGGTTCCATGGGAACATCCAGGTATAGGCCTCAATATGCTACTCTCCCATGATGATGACAGATGTCCGCTGGAACCAGGTCCCTCCAGGGACTGGCCAGGACCATGTGCTTGTGGCCTGCTGTGGTGTGGACAGTGCCCCCATGCAGTGCTGGGGCTGGTACTGCCACTATGGAAGCCCCTTGGTGTCCTACCACGTCCACATTAACTGCCAGCTGTTGGCATTGCTGGCCTACATCCACGTGGCCATTGCTGCACTCCCACCACATGTTCAAGCATGGACATAACACGGTCAATGAGGGCCATCATGTCATCAGACCATCTATCTATGAGCTTGGTATAAGCATGGATGGCACCAGACAGTTCATGGAAGTTGTCGCTTGCAGATGTGAGAGCAACCCTCTGCAGCCTCAGGCCCTCTCCGGTGTAACGTTCCATATATGTATGTTCTGCCGTGACAGCCTGAAACATGTGCCTAGTGGTACCAGTTGTGGTGCGTTTGCCAGGGGCATGATGACCAGTGGCCCTACCAAGGGCACACTGAGACATCTGCCTATGTGTTACCTTGACAGACATCAGGCTATGCTTGCTGTCACCAGACAGTAGGCATGGTTACCACACTCTCCTGTACACTGCCACCAAATGCCAGCTGTCCCTCCACTATGGCCACTGGTGATCGGGTATATATAGGCACTGAAACTGTGTGCAGGGTTGGGGTGGCTAAAAGGGGGATGTCAAATGGTGGCACTGTTTCAAACCCTGACAACTCCACCTGTGATTCAACAGTACTTTCATCACCTTCAGTGCCTGTATGGACACCAACATCAGATTGCATGCAGGAGGGACCCTAACCCACCTCGCCACCTGTGGGGGAAAACAATAAATGCACTGTAAGACCTGTACAGCATTGCATAACAGTACACACACACACACACACACACACACACACACACACACACACACACACACACACACACACACACACACACACACACACACACACTCACACACTCCACCTTGATACCTACAAAGTCCGTGACTTTACAGACAGTCCCACATATATTCCCATGCATTCTCCATCCTGCATAACTCTTGGAAACATACACTCATTAATACCACTCATTAACGTATTATTCCACTAAATGCCTAGACAAGGGATCACAGCACAAGACCTGTTACTCCATTACTTTTCTGACCTGAGTGGATTGGTTTTACATGGCCTCAATGCTGTCATTCAGTGTTCACTTTGTGTATGTCTGGACATCATGAGCATGGCCCCTATATGTGTTGGGCTACTATGTTCTTTCCATAATATCATGCACTGGAGTGTCATGTGTATGTATTGCTCAGTACATGCCAGATATGCTGCTCAGTCAGCCTATCATATGACAACTGTAATATATGGATACACTCCCTGGTGTTGTCTAGTAATTCAACAATGCATCTGTAGTCCTGCATATATGGGTTATCAGTCACCTCTCTGCTGAATGCGATATTAAGGGTATACCTGGTGTCTACCATCACTGCCAATGCCTGTACCATGCTACAGACCTTATTATACTATCAGCTGTCCTGAGATTGCATACATGACAAGTATTCCTGGTGTGTCATGTGTCAGTCCATGTCCATGTACTGCACGATCCCAAAGGGAAGTACTGCTGTATGAACAACCCAACAATCACACATGTGCATACATGGACACCCACACAAGCACACACATGCACACATGCATCCTACATGCATCAACCTCCCTCCACTTCACCAGAGTGACTCTACAAACTAACCACCCACCGAGACACACACACACACACACACACACACACACACACACACACACACACACACACACACACACACACACACAGGTGAGGTTGCACAATAGTAGTACACACAGTCCTCCTATTTCCCATCTGTAAACATGCATAATATATGGTACACAACAGCATGCAGTGCAGCTATAGTCAATCCATGATAGCAACAGTATACATGTGTGTAATGCATGTGCTGTGTTACTAGTTTATGCCCCTTCCCCTTGATACCACTGCACCCATGTACATAGTATTGCTGTGCACCTGTTCTACACCCTGCCATGTACTGTGCACCACACCTTACAGGTGTACAACCCATTGCTGAATGTGTAGTACTGTGTCAGTTATGTCATCTTTAATGCCCCTATGTTTTACCGCAACATATACCTGGGATGATATGTGGACAGATGTCATTTGTGAATGCCTGATGTCTGGTTTACAGCTCTCAACATCAGCGGACCATGTATGACCAATCCAATACTATCACACTAACAACTGTCAGAGAATACCGTGGCTATGAGGAGTGTACACACCCTTATTGATATTACGCACCCTTCATTGATCTGCCATGGGACCACATCACCACATATATTAACAGTACATGAGCCCGATATGTGACATATGTTCTGTATATTTACATGCAGTAATGTGTTAGGTGTGCGGATGCTGACTGTGATGCATACACTCTGTGTGTGCATATGTGTGCACACCCTTATGACGGTTGTTGCACCTATTGTTATTTGTACTACAGCGGTCACTACTCCTGGCAGGGGTATACTAGCATGGGCCATCTGCATTTTCCAGTCTGCCCTACACATGCCACCCTAATCTGCATGATTGCAAGGTCTACTCATGTGCACATCCCTTGGTGTTCACACACTGCCATCACTATTGCTGTGGGGGTAAGGTTACATCTGCCACAATTCCTGGACCTGACTGTGTGCAGATACAGCCATTCTTAGCATCCTTAGGATCACTGCTGCAGTGCACTAGTGTGTCATGCTGACACCCCCCCCACCTTCAGGCTTTTTGCAGATGCTTGACAAGTAAGGCCTACACGTGTGTCATCATTTAGCAGCCTAGTCCAAGCTGATAATGTGGATCACAGTAATATGTTATGCCATAGTATAACTCTGAACCAGTTGCCATTGTACTACTGGTATATGCACTGGTGTGCACTGTATAGGGGTGATGTTTCAAACATGTCCCTACTGTAGGCAATGTCTTCCACCATTATGTTACTCCCTGTGGACACATTCTGCAACGACAGGATGTTAGTTATCTTGTAGGTGTCTGACATACCCTTCCAATACTCCATCATGGTCTCCACCATGATGCCATGCATTTAACAGCAACCATACGTGCACTTGTACAGCATGCATTCTGGGTAGGTGTGTTAGATGTGTGCATGGAATATACTATAGCCATTACATGGCCGGTGTATTGGCAAGCATCAACATAAACCATACTCACCAGCTACAGGCTGCTGCCTTGGTGGTATACCGGAGGGACTTACATAAGAAGGTGAGAGATACAAAGTTAGTGACCACACCTGTAGCATTGCTACAAGGTGGGTGCAACATTACAACACATCAACAGTACATGTCCACCATACTACCACGTATGCACATCTGTTTATCACTACTATGCAGCAACAAACTATATCTATGACATGTCAAATATGCATTATCTACCTGTTCAGATGTTGATGCATACACAACAGTGGTCTACTGATGTGCCCTGTGGCCTTACCTGCATGCTCCTCAGTCAGTGTGTGGGTAGCACCCACCTCTACAATAGTGTCCGACAGTTGTTGGCTATGCAGATGGGCAGGTGCCACGAGGCTGGCTAGTAACTCCTCAACATATGTTAGGGTGGTATGGATGGCATGGCCCCCCCTGCTGTGAGGTGATTCCCCCAGACTGCAACAGCATGCCGACAGGCATTGCAAAGCAGGTCAGAACAATGATGCCGGACCTGCTCATAACTGGGGTTGTGCAGTCCGACATCATTGACCCCGTGAACTAGGTCGTTCCACAGGGCGGTCCACTCCTGTTGCTCATGGGCGGCAGGGCCAAACAAGACAGGGTAGTGCTGGATTAGGTGGTTTACCGCAATGTCATTCTCGGCAGCTGAATAAGCTGAGAACCTTCCATGTTCTATTAACTAATCTGCACAAGTAACTGATTTGTCTGCAGTTAAAAGCATTCTGTATCTTTACAAATCTTTATCTGTTTGTGCTTTCTCTAGTGCTACTGTCTGTAGGCTATTGTTTCTAGCTGAAGCCTCTTTAACTTTGCTAGATTGTGTTAATAGTCTGCTGAGTGGGGGCTGGTTCTTTTGTGTTCTTGTAAAAAAAAAGCTGTTCTTCTGATATTTAAGCCCTAACTTTGATAGGGTTTCTGTCTATACACACTGAACAGAGTGGATAAGTTGTTGACCGCAGCTGGTAGCTGAGATATATAAGTATTCTATTTTTTTTCGATTATTTATACAGATTATTGTTTTTAACAATTAATATATAGCACTTTTATTGTCTGCTTTTTAGTCATTGAGTGTATTTTATTGCTATTAACTAATCTGCACAAGTAACTGATTTGTCTGCAGTTAAAAGCATTCTGTATCTTTACAAATCTTTATCTGTTTGTGCTTTCTCTACTGCTACTGTCTGTAGGCTATTGTCCCCACCCTCCCTCCCAGTTGGTGTCTGGCTCTTATACTTGGTGGCTTTGCAGTTGCCCACCCCTACTGTAAGTCTGATCTGTGACACTCCTCCCAGTCTAGTGTCATTAGCTCATTGCCTTAATGTTTCTACAACTCAAGTGCTCTAGGTTGCACTGTATCTGACGTGTTTGTGTGTTTTAGCTGCTTTTCTGTATATATAGACTTCTCTGTTTCTTTAACTAAATAAGCTCTGCAACGTTGTTTTATTGCATTCCTGCCTGTATTTCTGAGTTTTTTGCACTTTTAAAGTTTGTTTTTGCTTAGTTTAACTGGTAGGCTACACACTCAAGTCCGCTAGCTGAATTAAAGCATTTACTGTGTTTCTGTACCTAAATTCTGCTACTTTGTAAAAAAAAAAAAAAAAAAAAAAAAAAAAATCCTTGTTTCTCGCCTTTACTGAACTAGAATAGTCCAGTCTTCAGGTATTGCTGATCTCTGGGCTGTGTCATAGTTCCTGTGTTGCCCATATCCTTATTTGGATAGGAGGAAGCTTCTTTGTTCACCAGTGAGAGTGGAGAGCTCTGAGCAGCCTATCTGTCCCTTGAGGAGTGTTTCCAGCCCAGTGACCTGTAGCTTATTGGCTGTTTTGGGCCATTTCCTATCTCTTTCTAACCCCCTGCTTTAAAGCCAGCTTTAGTGCACATTTGCGCTTGTAATTTAAAGTTTGTCCTGTTTGTTGCATTTACCTGTTGAGGCTACCCACTCAAGTGTGCTAGCCAGTGTTACATATTTATTGTATTTTTCTGCTGTTTGTTACAAAAAAGAAAAAAATATATATCTTTGTTTCCCATCTTTCCTGACCTAGAGTAGTCCAAATACAGGCTTAGTTGTATCCTGGACTTTTGGAAAGTTCCTGTGTTGCCCATTTCCTTTGTTGGATAAAGGGAGGCTTCTTTGTTCACCAATGGCAGTGGGGAGCTTGGAGCAGCCTATCTGTCCCTGGAGGAGTGTTCCCAGCACAAGAACCTGGTAGTTCCTGTGTTGTCCATTTCCTTTCTTGGATAAAGGGAGGCTTCTTTGTTCACCAGTGGCAGTGGGGAGCTTGGAACAGCCTATCTATCCCTGGAGGAGTGTTCCCAGCACAAGAATCTGGTAGTTTGTTTGCTACAAAAAAGAAAAAAAATGTATCCTTGTTTCCCATCTTTCCTGACCTAGAGTAGTCCAAATACAGGCTTTGCTGCATTCTGGACTTTTGGAAAGTTCCTGTGTTGCCCATTTCCATTCTTGGATAAAGGGAGGCTTCTTTGTTCACCAGTGGCAGTGGGGAGCTTGGAGCAGCCTATCTATCCCTGGAGGAGTGTTCCCAGCACAAGAATCTGGTAGTCTATTGGCTGTTTGGGCCAATTTTTAGCTCTTTCAAGTCCCCCTGTATAAAACCCACTTTGGCACGGTTTATGCGCTTGTTACTACTCAGCCAAGCTCCTTCTGGTCCTGCAGAGTGGTGCTAGCAGCAGAGAGGCTAAAAGAGCGACTGCTTACCTGATAAAAGTGTTTGTTTTCCTGCTACTACCTGGGCGACTGTCCGATCTAGCTAAACTGCAAGTATTTCTGCTCCTTGAACTGTTTTAAACTGTTTAAAGTTGTTTTTGCACCTGCACTTTTAAAGTTTGTCCTGTTTGTTGCTTTTACCTGTTGAGGCTACACACTCAAGTGTGCTAGCCTGTGTTACGTATTTATTGCATTTTCCTGCTGTTTGCTGCAAAAAAAAAAAATATATCCTTGTTTCCCGTCTTTCCTGACCTAGAGTAGTCCAAATACAGGCTTTACTGTATTCTGGACTTTTGGAAAGTTCCTGTGTTGCCCATTTCCTTTCTTGGATAAAGGGAGGCTTCTTTGTTTACCAGTGGCAGTGGGGTGCTTGGAGCAGCCTATCCATCCCAGGAGGAGTGTTCTCAGCACAAGAATATGGTAGTCTATTGGCTGTTTTGGGCCAATTTCTAGCTCTTTCAAGTCCCCCTGTATAAAACCCGCTTTAGCGTGGCTTTGCGCGATTTTGCGCATTGTGCAGCATCAGGCAGCACCGCTTAATTGGGTTTAAACCATTCTCGGCTCCACAAAGTCTGCTCTTCACTTTTTTCCTTAGAACTGATCTAGTTCTCATAATAAACACCCTATTCCCACTCTAAAGCCTGGCACTTGCTCACTAAAGCAATTATATAAGACAGCACTAAAGAATTAAAAGCACTGCACCCTCACAAACTCCCCTTGAGTACTTTGTTCCCCATTGGCCCTATTTTCAATTATAAATGAATTCCCAATACTATACTAGCATGTCCAAAGGTCAGCTGTCAATCTCCTCTCTGGTCCAGCTGGTGAATCTGGGAATCTTGAGGCAATGTTACAACTGCCTCATGTACACAGACAACCCTCTCCTCCAACCAAAAAATTCCAACACATGTGAGAGATGCAACTGTATAGCCAAACTGGAGGCTAAGCTCTCTCAACTCAGTACTGGTGTAACCAGTCAGGAGGAGAAGGAAACCACACTCACTACAATTCCAGTCTCACATAGACCTACCACAACAGCAAACCAAACACATAAACACACAAAAACATACTTGGAGGCTCTAAATAAAAATCTGCCTAAGCAGCAGAGACCTCCAAAGCAGACACCCAAGCAACCGCTACCCCAAAATAAAACACGTGCAACACATAGCTCACAAAGCCAGTGTGCTGAACAGTCACAGCCCTTAAGGCTAAACAACACACCTGATACACTTGTAATAGGTGACTCTATCGTCAGGCACACTGATGTCCCGCTCACCAGGCTGAACAAGGAGAAGGTCACGGTGAGCTGCCTGTCAGGCGCTAGTTTCCGCCACATAACACAAGCACTCAGGTCACTCCAAGGCAAGTACAAATATGACTCAGTCATTGTCCATGCTGGTGTGAATGACCTGAGATGTACCTCCCTGGACTACATGAAAAGAGACATAGAGGAGCTCTCTGAGCATGTAGCCCAAGCCGGTATGACCCTGACCTTGAGTAGCATCTTACCCTCACCAAGAATGATGCCACAATATGAAGACAAGATGATCAATTTCAACAATTGGCTTAAGCATCAGTGTCATTCAAAGGGGATCCAATGCCTGTCGGCCTGGGATTACATGCTCGACAAGCCACGATGCTTCGCTAGGGATGGCTTGCACCTGTCACCCCTGGGCTTTTGGATATTGGCAAAGGCTCTTGCCACCCCCATAGTGCCTTTTTTAGGCAAGGCTCAAAAGACAAACCCACCTCCATAGGTATCACAAGGGATAAGAAACTAAGAATAATGCTACTCAACGCCAGAAGTCTAAACCTCAAGATGCACGCACTCGAAACTCTCCTTAGCATGGAGAACATCGATATCTGTGCAGTAACAGAAACCTGGTTCAAGGCTCCCGAAAGCACCCCAGCACTACCAGGTTATACCTCATACCATGTTTTTCGGCCCCAAAACTTGCACCGAACCACAAAAGGAGGGGGAGTATCAATATTCGTCAAAGATACCCACACCTCCAGGTTGGTGGCACAGCACAAAGCATCAGAGACTATCCATGTGCAACTAACAGTGGGTAAAACTGCCTTCCAGTTTATAGCCTGCTACAGACCACCCTCCCAAACCCAGGAACCCCACTCGGCCTTCCTGAGAACACTGGAAAAGGTCTCTCCAAACACCATTATACTGGGCGACTTCAACTACCCTAACATAGACTGGGAGCATTACTCTAGCTCCAACACCCTAGCCCAAAGGTTCCTAGAATTTATAAACTCAAATGCTTTGGAACAACTTGTTGCCACTCCCACAAGAGGGGAAATCATACTGGACCTGATCATCACCAACATGGGGACTCTATGCTCCAGAACAGAAGTGTATCCCTCACTGGTAAGATCAGACCATAAACTAATCTCACTAGATATTCACATCCCGACCCCAGCCCCTGCCCAGAAAACCACAGTGAAAAACTTCTCTAAAGCAAATTTCACACTCCTCAAAACCAAGGTGGAATCCTTCAAAGCCCCCGGGCCTGTGGAAAATACGTCCCAGACCGCAGAATCCTTTATAAACTCATTCTATGAACACCTTCAGGAATGCATGGATCATGCAATCCCAAATAAAACCAAGACCCAATCCTCCAAAGTTAGGCGTCCTGTCTGGTGGACCCCAGCCATAAACAAACTATACAATAGAAGGAGGAAGGTACTTCATGATAGAGCAAAATCCCAAAAAGGGAAGGCATCTCTGATCAGTATTAGCAAAAAACTACGGGCACTCATAAAATCGTCTAAGGCCAGCTTCGAGAGAAAAATTGCACAGGACACTAAGGATAATCACAAGACCTTCTTTAGTTATGTTAGGAACCTGGGTGGGAATTCCCAGATATGCTCAGAATTAGTCCAAAATGACAAAAAATACACCGAACCCACAGATATTGCCAACATCCTAGCTGACAGGTTCAGCGCAAACTTCTCCCCCCCTTCCCCACCAAAAGGGCAAATATCTATCCCAGCAGAGTGCTGCCCCCCTGACATCTTAGATACTCAGGTAAGAGCCGCCCTCTCCAAAGCAAAAAACACAGCATCAATGGGACCAGATGGTGTCCCGGGCTGCGTCCTACATGAACTCCAAGAAGAACTAAACCCAAACATAAAACTACTGTTCAATCTCAGCCTTACTACAGGATATGTACCCAAAGAGTGGCGTACAGCAACAGTGGTCCCTCTCCACAAAGGTGGTGCCTCAACGAACCCTGGAAACTATCGCCCCATAAGCTTGACTAGCTTGGTCTGCAAAGCTATGGAAAGGATCATCATGGACCTCATAAATAAAGATATTGGGGACCTACAGACACTGGATCCTACCCAGTTCGGCTTTGTTAAGGGCAGATCCTGCCTCTTAAACCTGGTCGATTTCTTTGAAACAGTCACCAAGGCCATTGACGAGGGGAAGGTGGTCCACACAGCCTACCTGGACCTTGCAAAAGCCTTCGATACAATACCCCTCTCGGGCATTATAGATAAGCTCACCAGCTTAAATATAAACCCCTATGTCACTAGATGGGTTGCAAACTGGCTCAAGGATAGAACCCACATGGTTAGAATTGCTGGAGCCATGTCAGACTCCAAACCAGTTACAAGTGGCGTCCCACAAGGCTCAGTCCTGGGACCTCTCTTGTTTGGTATATATTTCTCGGAGGTACAGGCTAACACGGAAGGACTGTGGCTGACCAAGTTCACAGATGACTGCAAACTGGCAGCCATAATAGACTCTCCAGCCGACACAAGCATCCTACAAAAGGGCCTCATAGAAACAGACAACTGGTGCCAGAGCCATGGCCTCAAGCTAAACGCCAAAAGTGTATAGTCATCCCTTTGGCAAAAACAAAGTGCCCACAAATTTCCACATAGGTGGTAATCCATTAAGTACGGAAGAAGTAATTAGGGACCTGGGGACCCAAGTTGATAGCAATCTCTCATTTGACAACCACGTGGCCAAAGTGGTTAGAAAAACATTTTATATAGCCCACCTAATCATGAAAGGATACACATCTAGATCAGGGAGGTCATCGTGCCTCTTTACTCATCCCTCATCAGGCCCATAATTGAGTACAATGCCCCTTTTGGGATGTACCTTACCAGACACCTGCAGCAACTGGAAAGACCCCAAAAGTACCTCACCAAGAGGATCAAAGGGCTCAAACAGATGCCATATGCTGCCCGGTTAAAGAAACTCCAGCTCTACTCAGTGGCATACCGCCTGCTCAGAGGTGATCTGTGCCTGACGTATAAAGCCATGACCAACCCGGAATTAATGGACATGCTGCACCTCAGAAAATCCAAATCCCATCGAGCTACGCACTCGAGAGACTTGAACCTCAGCACTGAAATAAATAGGACATGCTGGAGGGACAGATTCATAACCCAGAGGCTCCCTTCACTCTGGAATAAAATCCCAGTCCAGGTTAGGCAGAGTCCCTCACTGACTCTCTTCAAGAAGAATCTTGATGAGTGGATGGGAGATAGTAGGTTTACCCCGGGTATCACTTCTGTGTCACTGTTAGACAGAGGCACAGTATACTAACCTCGAAAAAGGGCATAGCAAAATTCATTTAAAATGGGTGGCGAAAGCCAAACACACTCTGGCTAGGCTTATAAATGCCCTAGGGCAGATAGCCTAGTATGAACCTATGAATCTAAGAACCTGTGTGACATCTTGACTGAAACACATAAAGATGGAAATAGGTGTGAGCAAGTCATACAGCAAGGTTACCACAGTTCTTAATGCACATCACTGTCACTTCCCACCATATCAGCGACAACAAACTATACACACAACTCAATAGGTATGGCTACAGCTTACCTACCAGTGGGACAGATATTGTATTGTATCACACTTTGTGCAATGTGTTTGTAGCCATGTTCCTTGTGTGGACGCTATCATTGCTGCCCTGTTACAGACTATTCACCTGCATGCCATTGTCAGGGCCACTATGTTTCCATATATGCCTGTGGTATGCTTACTATGTGATTGCTGCACATCTGACATTCTGTGTTATTGGGATATCTATGCATGCTGTTTGACATGTTCCAGGATTGTGTAGAATATTACTACCCACATATGTTCTATAACAGTGACACAATAGCATGTTTATTGAGTATTGGCCAGCAGAACCACCTCCACAAACCTCATCTCCCCATGTTACCAGGCCACATCACATGTGGGACCCACCCTGGGGCCTCCACTTGTACTGGTCCAGCAATACCCTCAGGTGGAACCAACTCAGGGGATGTTGTCTCCCCCCTGGGGGGCACACACAGACATGATCTTGTCCCCCTAGGTCAGGTCCAGGGTCTGTTCCATAGCAGGCTTCACAGACACATGTGGGATGTGCTACATCACCTTGAGACACCCAGTACACATTCACAGGGTCCACATGCTCCTCCTGCTCAGCCTCCAGGACAGGCACCTTCGGGACATGGACTGCTGTTGTGAGTAGCAGTGAGTGGGAGGCTTGTTCCCATTGTGTCCTTATTGGGGCCCATGGGCCTTCCACATCACAGACCACATACACCATCCAGGGTGTTTAGCCACCACATGTGTCACATACCACCCCTGTAGGCTGTCCTCTATATCTATCAACCCTGACCACCTCCACAACTATACCTGCCATACTTCCCCATATTCCCATTCCATACTTCACAGACGGCAATATGGTCCCAACAAGGGGTTCACATGTGACATACTCATCCATGTTGCACACACTTACAGCTGTAGATATCTGTGTGTATTGCTGTGTGTGCTGTTTCCTCACACATAGCATGCAGCACTGTGGTGGTAATATAGGGGACATGTATTTACATACATATATGTTTGTGTTTTTTATATATATATATATATATATATATATATGTATATATATATATATATATATATATATATATATAGAGAGAGATATATGTGTGTGTGTGTGTGTGTGTGTGTGTGTGTGTGTGTGTGTGTGTGTGTGTGTGTGCGTAGACATGAGCATATAGGTATATATCTATATATGCGTAGATATATATGATGTTGTATATATGTGTTTATATGTATGTCTACACATGGGTATCTGTATATTTGTCGACGTACATGTATGTGTGTGTGTGTGTGTGTGTGTGTGTGTGTGTGTGTGTGTGTGTGTGTGTGTGTGTGTGTGTGTGTGTGTGTGTGTGTGTGTGTGTGTGTGTATATATGTGTGTGTGTGTGTGTGTGTGTGTGTGTGTGTGTGTGTGTGTGTGTGTGTGTGTGTGTGTGTGTAGACATGTGCATATAGGTATATATCTATATATGTGTAGATATATATGATGTATATATGTGTTTATATGTATGTCTACACATGGGTATCTGTATATTTGTCGACATACATGTGTGTGTGTGTGTGTGTGTGTGTGTGTGTGTGTGTGTGTGTGTATATATATATATATATATATATATGTGTGTGTGTGTGTGTGTGTGTGTGTGTGTGTGTGTACATATGCATACCTATATATGGGGTACATTCAGACATCAGGTCCACAATCTTGCAACGCCTTCCTGCACAGTTGCACTATTCTGCCTTTGCTACAACACAGACAGGTGCCACATATGGACACAGCCTGACATTAGGGGGGTATATGTAGGGCCAGATTGCAGGTAACCCTATTACACACCTATGGCATTCCAGCATGCTACAATACAGGTTACCCTGTGTATCCTGAAAGTGATGGGCTGTGGAACCCACTTGTCCATCATTATGGCATTACTTCCACCACCAGCTATTGGCCACAGTAATAAACATGCTTCCCATTACACAACACACACTATGATGGCTTGCATCTTATCAGTCACTGCTGCTCTGCACAGTTGACAGTTATGGCCCACTACCCACAGTGACAGACTCTATTGTCCGTAGCAGTTGTTCAGCTGAACATCATTACAACAACAACACCTGATGGCACATATAAATCATTCCATTTCATCTATCTCATTATTATGGACCAAGTACTACAGTCAGTTACAAGCATATATACTTCACATACCTGTTGTGTGATACCTATGGAGGTGGGTTTGTCTCCCCAGTAAATGGATTGAGCTGCTTTGGATAGATGGCAGCATGGCTTTTGTAGGTGATGCACATGATCAGGTAATGGCCTCTGCACCAGTCTGTGTCCTCCACTTGCTACCTGCATGTCTCATTCTGTGTAGTACTTCCAATTACCACTGTCATGGCAACCCACTACTATAAATCCCTACATCATGTGGATGTGGTCCCTTTACCTTTCCTGTATGGTGGGCATCCTTCCTGTGTGTGGGCAGCAGTGTTACAGACAGCAGGTAAGAGAACTTGCACACTCATACCAGCTGCCTATTTGTATGAGGTTCCAGAAATACAGAGTGTGAGTAGTGTTGCATGCATTGTATAGCACTGGTGTTACAGGGTTTGTGTGTACATACTAGTTTAACTTGGAATGCAGTCTGTCTGCATAGCTCTCAACTGTTGGCCTATCCACTTGATGGTGAGATGTGTGCCTGTTATGTTTTGTCTGTCCACCACACAGATCTTGTTTCAGATATATCACTGGCAATGTGTGTGTTGAGTGCTATCAGTACATGGTTACATCCATTTGTGTTTCTAACTTCATATGCCTGACTAAGGGTATGTTGCAGCCTATCTTGTAACACCAGCGACTTGCTTAGTGTATTACAACAGTATTTCACATATGGGTCTGTGTTCCAGCCTCTGTCCTCCAACTACATACCAGGCTTTGTCCATGTGACATGCTGTCAGGGGTTATGTAGTGGGCTGTGAGTGTGTCATGCTGCCATTCCTGCCATCGGTCCACTGCTGTTGTGGCCCCCCACACATATTGTGGGGTTGGGGCTATATATGTGCATCCTTCATCTACACAATACATGTGTGCCCTTATGCACTCCAGAGGCCAGTGTATGTAACAGTAGTATATGGCCCTGTATTTCAGTCTATGGAGGGGAATGCACCGTAACTATCCTAGGCTGTTACAACATGTCAGGGTATCAGGGTGTAAGCTGTCTTAAGGTATCTGGATGTACATTACCATACAGTGCACCTTGCATAAATGCAGGCCTACTGCTTCCTGCCATACAGACTGTTCTGTTTGTCAGTGTGATTGTGATGGTGTCAGGTATGCCTTATTATGTAACAGATGCATCCCATTGTGTCAGCTGAGGTCTTTACCCACTAGGGATTGTGTGCAGAGTGTAGATAGAGGCTGCTGGACTATACATCTGCATTACTTACTGTTGATTGATTGTTATCCTGTGGCCCAGTCTGTTTTTACTATTGTACTACTTGAAGACCTTGGACTTGACAGCAACATATGTAAACCTTTCCAGACTACTGTATTAATATAACTGTTTCACAGTTGCATTAGTCTATTTATATGTATGTCAGAGTCTAAATAGCTATATGACATGGCATATACAACTGTAATATTACACAAATAAAGCTTTCCCATGTATGCAAACCTGTGTGGTGTTATATCCTTTGACCTCTCTGTGGGTATATGTTTCAGCCAACAATTGTCATTTGTATGGGTGGCTCATACAGTGTCCATTTGGTAAGGTGGCAACTATAGGCATAGTGGGTATTCCGTATTGTGTGCACCTTCTACATATGTATCTTCCTATACATATCTCTGTGTGTGTATGTGTAGTTACATATATATCTATATATATGTATCTGCATATATGTGTCTGTGTATATGTATCTTAGGAATGTTGATTGCTTTCACATTGTACATTCTCTATGGTAGCCAGACTGTACTTCATGATATGTTACTTATAAAAGCCTGCCATCGTACAGGTGGGATGGAGTACTGTTAAGATCTTGTGCCCATGTTGTGTCAGGTCCTTGTTATGGGATTTGCAACAGTTGGTATTGTATTGCAGGGCAGACATGTTTGGCTGTGGGAGGGGATATCTATATGTACAAGATGTATGTTGTCTGGGCCCCCTCACCCCCATTAATGGTGCATGTGGACATATATGTTTTTGTTATGTTCTCTTATATATATCTATTTATGCTTACTATATATATATATATATATATATATATATATATATATATATATATATATATATATATATATATATATATATATATATATATATATATATATATATATATATATATATATATATCTACACACATATAGATGTAGACATATATATCTATAGATGTATGCATGTATATGTATATATATATATATATATATATATATATATATATATATATATATATGTGTGTGTGTGTATATATTTATATATATATATATATATATATATATATATATATATATATATATATATATATACATACATAGATATGTTATATCTATTTAGATATAAATATATATACAGACACATACATCTACATGTTTAAATACATTTTATGTATTGTTGAATGACTGTGCTGGATGATATGTTTGTGAAAACATCTGGGTTATGTATGTCTGACATGGCTTAGTGGTAAATCACTTTGGCTAAGGTGTGCCATGTCCTTGGTTTTTACCTTTGCAGAGGTTGTTTATTTTGTTGCTGGGCAGAACAAGGGCTGTTGGACACAGAGTGATTAAGCCACTTTTAAGCAGTTGTAAGTGGGTTTGCACAGGTTTGCACTGTGGTAAGCACTGCTAACTTCTGGTCACAGTTTCTTAAACTGATTTAGCTTCTCAATTGCTTAACCTGCTTAGGCATTGCTTACCACTGTGCAAACAGGCTTAAACCCACTTACTGCTGCTTAAAAGTGCTTACTCTCGCTTACCCCCACGCTAATTTCTTTAAAAGAAAAGAAAAAATGGTTGATAGGAAAATGGTGAAAAAAGGGCACAAAGAGTGAAAGACAGTAGGGAAACTAGCTTGGGATGTGCAGGAAGGGTGTAGGGAAGGTCCATAGCTGCCCGTTTCTTCTACAGCAACAGCTGTGCATATACACTGAATTTGGAGGTAGATTTAGACACTCAAACCCCTGAGAGAGGGGCGAGGACAACGATAATATGTTGTGATGCCAATTAGACCAGATTACAGGTGTCCGGTGGACATGTGTGTGAAATGGACAGCTATGTATGGGGCATGATTTTTTTTTGGAACAGATTTCCTTTTTTTCATGTGGGAGTGGGATGTTAGGGAGGGATAGTAGGTATATTTGGGGAGGTAGGTTGGGTAGGTTAACAGACAAGACAGACAAGATGCATACAGGGGCAGTATATGACACCTGTGGGGGTAAACACCTTGATGGGGAGGGGTTTTGGGAAAACGGAAGACCTTGAGCCCCCTAGTGGAACCAGTGGGACTGAGGTCCCCCCCATGGGCAGTCACCACTGCATCTTCACAGCCCCGAAGGTGGCTGTGCTGGGGTCTGAGTTGGAGAGCCAGGCCAACCCTCTAGTCATGACACGTGGCCCTCGAGCTGGTGTAGCAGATCTCCGACCTTCCTTGTGGAGTTCGCTACGCACCATGACTTGGACCTGGTGACAAGTGACAGGTTCCTGTCTGCGCCCATTCCCAGGGGGCCAAGCCCCATCCCCTGGGTCAGTTCCATCCAAAGGTGGTGCAGGACCAACAGACGAGGAGGTCCCTGGTTGGGCCACAGACATGCTGGTGCCCAGTGCCACGGCCAGCTGAGGTTGGACGAGTGGGTCCACTGGGACCCGCATTCCCATACATGCTATGGTGTTTATGTTTTATAGGTTCATAGGTAGGTACTAGGGAGGGCCAAAGCAAGCCTTTCACCACCCATGTATTGTTAAATTCCTGCCCCTCTATCAAGCAGTGCCTCAGACATAATCCCAGGGGTGAATTTCCTATCACCCATCCACTTATCAAGGTTTTTCTTGAATAGTGCTAATGACGAGCTCTGCTTGACGTGGATGGGAATTTTGTTCCATAGCATGGGAATTCTCTGAGACACAAATCTATCCCTCCAGCATGTTCTTTTTAGTGTTGTGGTGAGGTTTAGGTCCCTAGACCATGTATCTCGGGGAGATTGGGATTTCTTCAAGTGGAGCATGTCCAACAATTCCGGGTTTGACATAGCTTTGTATGTCAGACAGAGGTCTTCTCAGAGTAAGCTGTATGTGACCGAATAGAGCTTGAGTTTCTTGAGCCAGTCAGCATAGGGCAATTGCTTGAGGCCAGCGATCCTCTTGGTGAGGTACTTTTGGGGCCTCTCAAGTTGTTATAGGTGTCTTGTGAGGTACATCCCAAACAGGGCATTGTATTCAATGAGGTGTCTGATAAGTGATGAGTAGAGGGGAATGATGACTTCCTTATTTCTAGATGCAAACCCTTTTGTGATTAAGTGGGGCCACGTAGAAAGATTTTCTGACCACTGTGACAATGTGGTTATCAAAGGAGAGGTTACTATCCACTTGGTTCCCAAGGTCTCTCATCACACTTTCTGTGTTAAGTGAACTTCCCCCTATTTGGTAATTCATGGGTACCATGTTTTTTCCAAAGGGGATAACAATGCACTTTTTGGCATTTAGTTTGAGGCAATGTTTTTATTTATTTATTTATTTATTTTTTTACATTTGTTGACCGGGAGTGTCCGACTGGACGTAGGTCCATTTTCAGCAGAAGCTCGGGGAGAAAAGCTCCACAGTTAAAATAAACAGACAGTAGTTACATTGGATTACATAGCGATTAACAATTTAACATAGCAATTACTTGCAACATATTTACAGATGAAGACCATAGTACATTAGTAGACAACTAGAATCTTTATCTGTGAAGTACATAACAGACATTAACAAATGTTACAATAAGAAGTTCCTGCTGTATAATAAGTACTAGGTTTATGAGCATCTGAGCTTGCTATAATCAAGGTAGTTAGTGGAGTGGAAAGAAAGGTAGTGGTTGGATGGGGTGGGTGATATTAGAGTGGGAGTTGCAAGGGCATAGCCAGCATGTTTTTAGGTACGCTTTTAGTAAAGTTTTGAAGTGGGTGCATGATGGTATGGAGGTAATTGTGGGTGGGATGGAGTTTCATAATTTGGCTATGGTGCAGGAGAATAGTGCTTCACCAGCAGAGTTATTGGCTTTAGTGATCTGCAAGTGATTTTTGTTGCTGGATCTTAGTGGTCTGGTGGTGCAATAGGGTTGGAGTAGATTCTGGAAGGATGGGACATTTAGTGGATGGTTTTGACACCAGGTGTCAGTCTCGGTGAGGCCCTTTTGCAGGATGTCTGCATTGGCAGGGGAAGTGATAATGTCACTCAGTTTGCAGTCATCTGAGAACTTGGTTAGCTGTAGACCCTTGGTGTTCATTTGGACTTCAGAGAAGTATATACCGAACAGGAGGGGTCCTAAGACTGAACCCTGGGGTACTCCACTTGCCACTGGTTTGGAGTCAGATCTGAAGTCAGCAACTCTTACCATGTGGGTTCTGTCCATGAGCCAGTTGGCCACCCATCTCATGACGTAAGGGTTTATGTTAAGGTTGGTGAGTTTATCAATGATTCCTGAATGAGGGATAGTGTCAAAGGCTTTAGCGAGTTCTAGGTAGGCTGTGTGGACAATATTGCCTTCGTCTATGGCCTTAGTAACTATTTCAAAGAAGTCTACCAGGTTTAGGAGACATTACCTACCTTTTACAAATCCAAATTGGGTAGCATCCAGAGTTTGGACGTTACCTATATCTTTGTGTATGAGTTCCATGATGATACATTCCATGGCCTTGCAGACCAGGCTTGTCAGGCTAATAGGTGTATAGTTCCCGGGGTCTGTGGTGGTTCCTCCTTTGTGGAGTGGGATAACTGTTGCTGTGCACCATTCTGTGGGCACATAGCCTGTGGTGAGGCTGTGGTTGAACATGGATTTTAGGTGGGGGGCTAGTTCATTTTGGAGTTTGTGTAAGATGCAGCCTGGGATGTTGTCTGGTCCCATGGATGCTGTGTTTTTGGCTTTAGAGAGTGCCATTTTTACCTGTGTGTTTGTGATTGCAGGGGTTCTACAACCATCTGGTATACTTATAGGCCCTTTAGGGGGTGGGGTGAGTAAAGTTTGCACTGAACCTATCTGCCAATATGTTGGCAATATCAGTTGGGTCTGTATATTTTGTGCCATTCTGTTGTAGCTCGGTGCAGATCTGGGTGTTGCCATGGAGATTCTTGGCATAGATAAAGAATGCCTTGTGGTTGTCTTTGGAATCCATGGCAATTTTCTTTCAAAATTAGCTTTGGAGGATTTTATGAGTGATTTTAGTTTCTTACTGAGGCTCGTCAGTGAGTTCCTCCATACCTGGGTTTTTGCACTCTTTTGCAACAGTTTCTTTCTTCTGTTGTATAGTTTGTTAATGGCAGGGGACCACCAGATCGGCTTCCTTTTTTTGGAGAATAGCGTCTTGGTTTTATTGGGGATAGCATGATCCATGCACTCATGCAGGTGCTTGTAGAGTGCATTTGTGTAGGATTCAGCAGTCATGACTGTATTGACTGCATTATCCATCTGCAGGTGTGTTGTGAAGTTAGTCACCTCAGTTTTGAGAAGCATGAAGTTTGCTTTGGAAAAGTTCTTTTTCAATGGTTTCCTTGTGTGGGGGTGGGGTTGGGATTTGGATAGCTAGGGTGATTAGTTTATGGTCAGATCTGACAAGCAAGGAGTTGATCTCGGGCGTTGAGTCACCCGTGTTGGTAATGACCAGGTCCAGAATATTGTTGCCTCCGATGGGGGCATTGACATGTTGATCCAGGGTGTTAGAGTTTACAAACTCCAGGAATCGCTGAGCAATGGGGTTAGTATAAGAGTATTTTTCCCAGTTTATGTTGGGGTAGTTGAAATCACCCATTATTATGGTATTTGGTTGGACCCTCATTTTTTTCAATGTCCCCAGGAGCAAGGAGTGGATGTCTTGGGTCATGGAGGGGGATCTATACGAAGCCACTATTTGGAATGCAATTTTGCCTGGGTTAATTGCACTTTGATGATTTCAGTGGCATCTTATTTTGCAACTAGCCTGGAGGTGTGGATGTCCTTGATGAATATGGACACACCTCTGCCCTTTGTGTTTCAGTCTGGGTTTTGTGGCCAAAACATGTGGTAAGAATTATAGCCTGCTATGTGGGTTAGTAATAGTCAACACACTCCAGGATTAGGTATAAAAGCATGCATGGATATTCCCATTAACCCAGACACCAGATATGGAACAGTTGTATAGCAAACAGAACACATGCATATATGGGATCACAGTTGTAATAATAACAGCATGCAGGTTCATTGATGGCACCATGCCACCAATGTTGGAGTATTTCAAAATAGCACATGCATAGCAACAGATTTAAATCATTATCAAACAATAAGATGTCCCAACATTACAGTGAAGTCATCACGTACCAACTGAGTTGGGTATTTAGTGTATTGTCAATTAATAACTAGTATATTCCTGTAGTTCACATTACTTTCCTAGTCAGTGCCGTTATCTGTACCTTACAAGAATTAGTTTGGACAGTGATATGGTTGTCGACAGCTATATACATGAACTGGTTTTACCTGCAGTATACATCTCTTACCTGGTATAACTGTGGAGGAATTGTTTTTTAACACTGACTAACTGTTCTACACATGCTCCCAGATTCCAGGTTGATGTTATGCACATACCTGTTCATCTCTTTTTGCACGGACTCTGGCCATGTCTTGACCACATGCAGGTGAAATGGGACATATGTAGACTATTGGCCTCTTCAACCTTTAGTGACTTACAACACTCTTATACATGATTTCCTAGACAGTTATATTATGTAGCACACTGTGGGTTACAGTGAGGAGTAATACCTTAATATTCAGAGCAACTGCAACACTAACAATGCCATACAATATCAAAGTAAACAGTACCAGTACAGGGTATCACTCTTTTATTTCTTGGCACAGTGTTTGTATCTGACAGACCTGTGGGAGCAATATTTGTTAGCACTACCTGAATGTTGCTACACAAAGTACCAGATTTCACATTAGTATTATGCACCAGCATCTCACTGCTGTTACTGTTACTGTACACATTCTGGTTACAACATGACATCATGGAGGTGTAGATGGGACATACTTGGCTTATATGGACAAAGGATTTACTTTGAATGTTATAAATGTCAGTGATGTAGATTTGTCAGAAGAAATGTGTAATGTTCTAACAAAAGGTTTCACTTTCATTCCCTCTAATAATGTAGAGTTGGGTAGACTACTTGTGGACTTCAGGTTATTCTTACGAAAGTTAAACCTGAAATACATTTTAAAGGATATCAATCAAGGAAATAGACAATGTAAAAATGTACCTAGTAGACCAAGTACTTGTAACCCTCCGTTGGTCAACACACTGCATGTTTTTCAACACATTTGTGAATCGGAGTTTAAAAAGATGAAAGTAAATGGGGAAAACAATTTAAGTGAAGCTGAGACTAAAGCACTAACAGAACTTGCACATACATCAGAGGTTAGAGTAATGAAAGCCGACAAAGGGGGTAAAATCATAGTTATGAACACCTGTGACTATGAGGAAGCCATATTAGAGATGTTAAATGACAAAAAAAGTTATCAAAAGGTGACATCAGAACTGATACAAACTAGTTTTAGAAGAATAGACACTTCACTTTTTGACATGTTTTGTCAGGAAGAGTTGGAAAGGTCAGACTATGACTATTTATCAATAGACCATCCAAGGATGGCAAAGTTTTTCGGTATACCCAAGCTACAAGCTAATGTCACAAATATGACTTTCAGACCTATCATTTCGGCCAAACAGTACAAAACCGAAAACATTTCGGTCTGGTTAGACAGTTTGCTAAACCCTATAGCACAAAAGGCTGAGTTCTTTTTAAGAGACTCATGGCACTTGCTAGAAATTTTGGGGAAACTCAATCTGGCCTGGGAAGAAGTCAGTTTAGCTACCCTGGATGTAAGAAGTTTATACACTTCAATTAGTCAAGAAGAAGGAATAGAATATATGAGGGACTACTTGACGCAAAAGACGAACATCAAGGCTGTTCAAGTGAACACAATATGTGCCCTGATGGAACTAGTTCTTGATAACAACTTTTTTTCCTTCAACAACACTTATTATAAACACATTTCTGGGGTAGCAATGGGGGCCAGAGTAGCACCAGCCTTTGCAAATATAGTTATGGCAAATTGGGAGCAGACTTACTTAAAGAACCATCCCAATTTTGACAAAGTCAAACTATATTTGAGATACATAGATGATTTGTTCTTTGTTTGGGCAGGTGAAGAGAATGAATTTCTTGATATGACAAAAGATTTGAACAATACCACTAATTTTTTATATTTCAAACATAGTGGTTATGGCAAGGACATCAACTATCTTGATCTCAATCTAAAGATAAATTCCATCAATGGCCAAATTGAGAGCAGGATATATAGGAAGGCTTGTTTTGCAAACCAATACTTGCATAAGGACAGCCTCCATCCCAATCATATGAAAAACAATGTTATTAAGGGCCAAATGATAAGATTGAGTAGACTCACATCAGAGGATTATGTTTTCAAGGAAGAACTTGTGACGTTGAGGCAGTTATTTTTGGCGAGGGGTTACAAATACAACAAACTGAAAAAGTTGGAACAGCAAGTTATAAGGTTAAGGGACAATGTAGCCAAACCCATACTGTCCTCATTAGATCAGACAGTTGGTCCTCCTGTTATTCTTAGAGCCACCAAAGAGACTAATGGAAACATGAATGAGTTTTGTACAGCATTTCCATTACCAATTTCCAATGAAATTTGGTGCATCAAGAGCATCATTGAAAATAATTGGAATATCATTCTAGGAAATAAGGATCTCAAGGAAACATTAGGGATTAGACCAAGATTTACATACAAAATGGTAACAAATGTTAAGCAAATTTTGGAGGCTACGAACAGGAGGATAGAGAAACCAACTAGAGGGATCAGTTTCAAGAAAGGGAGTTTTTCATGTAAGGAATGCAGACAGTGCAGATTCATCAGCAACACCTCATTTGTGACCCTGAAACACATGAAAAGAACCTTTTGGGCCCATGGCTATTTCAACTGCCACAGTGACCATGTAGTTTACCTAGCTTTGTGTTGTTCATGTGACAGTTTCTACGTCGGTAAAACCATTAGGGTTTTAAAACGTAGAATTTATGAACACACACTGGCTATTAAGAACAAAGACAAGAACAATTCATTAGCTAGGCATGCTTTGGTGTGCGAAAATTTCAAGAAATTTGAGTTTTTCGTACTAGATCAGGTTGAGAAGGGTGTTTTCAAAGGAGATGTTAACAATACATTGGAGCAAAGGGAAACTTTGTGGCAACTCATATTAGGAGCAGATTGTCCACCAGGTTTGAACGAATCCATTAACCTGAAGTGTTTTTTGTTATACAAATAAGCTCTAAAGAGCATTTGACAGTACATTCATACAAGTTAGTAGAGGTCCAAAACTCACTGGGCATGTAGAGGCCGTTACGGTACAGTAGGGTACCGTTAGGACATCGTAGTTTATGACCACAACATTTGGAGTTTGGAGTAGTACATTTTGGTAGGAAGATGAATAGAGATCTTTAGATAGGAAGGTTTTTGGTTAGTCGGACCTGGGTTCAGCCATCTGGGCTGGTCACATTATATTGGCAACAAACAGAGTAGGTGACATATCAAATGGTACCTAGGTACCGTTTCCATTCTCCATGTATTGACAACGGTAAGAAATGCTGATTAGGAACATGATATCAAGTCCGTCCACAACACATGGACCAACAACATGTGATTTGGGACTATGAATTATATATTTTTTAATTCATCACTATGAATGCAACTCATATCAAAAACAATTATTATGGATAAACGTAGGGGTATAGGCATATGACAATTGAACAAGTATTGAACTTGGATATGGATTTAACAAGTGTTGTGATTATTATTATTATTAATATATTTTTTATATCACAGTAGATTATAGAAAGTTTTTATAAAAAGTAGGGCAGTTTTATGTAAGAAAATGACTAAAAAATTAGTACTTCTTTCACAAAGTACTTTTAAGTGTGTGAATTGAACTCAATTTTTACTGATATGTTGTTTAAACATTGTATAAACAAGAAGATATTAACATTTAAAGCATTATAAGCTTTTATTTACTATTTTAAATAGTTATTATCAATCACATAAAAAGTCAATTTGTGACATCATTTCCTGTATGTGTTATACAAAAGACATGGGCAAGAGGGGGCTCATTGTCTTTTTTCTGAAGAAGTTCACGGAAAATAAAGTGAAAGAAAGCGCTAGCTCCTACTGCCTCATTTGTGGATTTTTCTACACTCGTTGTCCTTTTATTCATTTTCATACTTGGCTTATTACTCTCATAACAGTTTGGGGAGTTGCTAGAGTGACAGGTTTGTTCTTATAGATGTATGACAATCAGTTGTATTTCTTGTTTGTAGCCTATATGTCTGGGATCATCCCACTGATTTCCCAGCGGGATACAGTGACAGGCAGCAGATGTGGGCCAATTTACTGGACATTCTGGACATATCTGCACAGTTGTGGGGTATGATTATGTATGCAGACTACTAACACTCCCAGGATTCGAACCATGGCTGTGTGTGCTAAAAATACAACAGTTCACATCTCAGTTGCATGTGCTACTTGGATTTTGTTGGCTGTCTTTTCACTGTTTTCTGTCTATGTCTCTCTCAGTTGCACTAGCTGACCTCTAGGGATTACACCCATACCTCTCAAGTGTACCTCATTATGAGGAATGTACCTCATTTGGGGTCTTAAAAAGTTCATGTTCCTCAAAGTTCCACATTGAAAGACTGTCACAGATTCAGTGTTAGCAATTTTTTTAAGTGAAACCCATGGTAACTAGAAAGTAATCATATTAATTTATTAAAAGATCTTCTTTATAAGTAAAACCAGCATATTTTAACCATCTTATGACCTTCCTAGTTGAAGCTGTTAGTAAGTGTTCCACATTTTGCCCATTTGTTCCACATTATGAGGGCTAGTGTTTCTCATTTTGGAGATGGAAGGTTGAGAGCTATGATTACACCAGTCATATACAGACATTTCTATACATTTTTTATTTATGTTGCACAGTGTGGGTATCAGTGCTTAATACAACAGTACTATTAAGTGATTGCAAATCTACATTACCATATGATACCAGAGTAAACACATGCAGTACAGCAGTTAGTTCTTCATTGTCAGGCTATTTTGCATTTATTTAAATACAACCTATAAGAGACTCTTCCTGCCATATTCTCTGGTGTATGCAGTACTTGCCTTAAACAATACAGGTATTATGCAGGCAATTAACTTACTAATGCTGTTAGATTTATTTCATATGACAGTACATGCAAGAGTATTAATAACCTGCCTCGCATTGCAACCTCTCCAAGCGACATCCATGGGCCTCTTGGTTCACAGTCTCCTCACTTACCACTGTGAAGGACATAAGAGGAATATTTAGTCATACCTATCCATAATATACATGAGCTGGCAATTATTAAACAGGTAGTAGAGTGATACTTACGCACTACTGGGACCTCCCCTGTTGTCCTAGCCTCTTGGATTCACTGATCCAAGAGATCCCCCTTTCACCGCTTCAGGTTGCATAGTGATGCCTGATCTGCTCACCAGTTTGGGGTATGCCAGTTGCACTGGTGAGGCCATGGGCGAGATGGTCCCAGGCTTCCACTTTATATTGGGAACCCTGGTACTGACCCTGCGGCAGTCTCTGCTCATGGTCTTTGACAAGGAGTCCTGCCATGACTCTGGACTCCTGGATGCCCCAGCGCTGCACCTGGAAGTGCATTCCCTCTCCCATTCCAGACATGGTGTCTGCAAGGGGAAGCTACAACCAGTTATGAGATGTATTCCCACCTGTTGGGTTTAAATAGGGCTGATTTCGCACACTTTGCCGTGATTGGATGGTTTTGAAAAGGCTAAGCTATGGGCAAACCTGCTTACCTAAGGTTGGCATTGTTTAAAGGAGTATACCAATGGGCAAATTGAGTTAGTTGGCCTACACATTGCTTACACCTACTAAGCTGGCTTGTGCAATGCTTAGCATTGCTTAATATTTACTTTGCATTATATTTGCTTTTTGGCATTGATTTATTATTCATTACATGTTATATTTATATCTGGTATCCATGATTCTTGTGTATGTGCACTGTATGGGGTCCTTGTGTTTATTAGGGGACTTCAGCACTTTATTACAATTACACCTCACATCTGGGCTTACTGCAGTACTCCAGTTCACATATTTATGTTATGTAGTAGGTTATAGAACATAAGACTGTATATAGATTCCTTTCACATGTTCAGCTTGATTTTACTATAGTGAGGATTTGTTTGGTGATACCTCAATTTTATGTACTGCTGTGATGGCTTAGTGGTTAACTATAGTGTACAGGGTCCTGGGTTCAAGACCTGCCAAGGCTGTTTATTTTGTTTCTGGCCAGAACACTGGCTGTTGCATACAGAGTGATTAAGGCACTTTTAAGCACTTGTAAGCAGGTTTACATAGGTTTGCGTGAAGGTAAGTATTGCTAACCTCTGGTTGCATATGCCTACAGAGAGTTAGCTTCAATATTGCTTAAACTGTGTGCGCATTGCTAACCCCCCACGCAAATGGGCTTAAACCCACTTACTAGTGCTTATATATGCTTACTTCCACTTACTACTGCTTAATTATGCTTACACCTGCTTACTAGTGCTTACTCCCGCTTACCACTGCACTAATTTAGACAGTAATGTATAATGGTTCTTGGGAAGGTGGGGGATTTGGAAGCTGTATGGAGTTATCATTCATTACACATTTTACCTTACATTTGTATCCCTGATTCCTGTGTACATATACTGTATGGGGCACATGTGATTATCTGTAGACATTGCAACATTATGACACTGACACCTCACATCTACATTTAATGCAGTACTCCAGTTCACAAATATATGTTATTTCACAGGTTATGCAACTAAAAATATTGGTCATAAAGTGATTTGACATGGAAAATGGAACATGCTGCAGTGGGATTCGAACCTGGAATGACTGCTCGTAAGGCGAATGCTCTGTCCACTACACTATTGCTGTACTGCATCATTTGCATATATCTTGCTTTGTTTAATCCTCTTGTGCCATTTAAGCTGCATTAACCATAGCTAACCGACCTGCGGTTAAATTTCATCTGTTTCATAAAAAAACTTTACATTTGTTGTTTTAACTATTGCTCTTGTACATGTGGGGAGATGTTGCTGGGGGTATGCATACACCTATGAGCAGTCTCGCTCATTCTTTTTGGACTTGTCTGCTGTTCATCATTGCAGGGGCATGTATATTCTGAGAGCTTGGCTCTCAGACATGCCCCCTCCACTCTTACATGCTCTGTGTAAGATTAAGAACTCAGGCAGCGTACCTTCATTAATATGCATGGCACACTGCTGTCATGCTCCTAAATGGCAGCTTCCATGCAGGACTAAGCTAGTCCTATATGGAAGGATAGTAAATTCGGGGATATGTCTGCAAGATTTGTTCCCCCCTGCTTCCCAACCATTCAGATGATGACTAATAGCTATTCTAGGTTTACTATAATACCATAAGAAGTTTAGCAATAATTTGTTAAACTGATTAATATCTGCGATAGACTGCGATCTGACCAGGGCAAAGGCTTAAATGAAAGAGCGTCATTAAAACCTATATTGAGAGCCAGGCGCTTAAAAGCATAGGGTAAATGTATATATATGTATATTGGATATTTATGTATCTGTTAGTGGAAGTTTAGCAATGCTGATTTATAAAAGGTCTTTTATATGCTTATACTACGGTCTTTAATTGCATATATTATGCTTTTTATATATGAATTTTTTTGGTTTTATATAGGCATGGTCACAGCAAATGTACAACATATGGTATCCTTTAGCCACTTACTAGTAAAATATATGCTATGCCCTATATACTAGTTTTTTCACTCCATTTTATTTTGTTTATTTCAGATAAGGACAAATATATATATATATTATGTGTACTAGCCTTGATTTTACGTAATGCTTCATTTTAGCTAATATTGCATGCAGTAGATGTATCGCATTACTTCATGTTTTATTATACTAGCTTTTATGTAGTACACAGTACAGGTAGCATTATATAAATTTATAGGACAATTGCTACACAGCTATAGCCTTCTTAAGACAATTCGCAATACATTCTTAGATTTTTATGTCTAGTCATATTTTATTTTATTTTATGTATTTACCGGAAGTAGTAATTGTTATATATATCTTTTTTCAAGTTTATTTATCACATCATACCATTTAGAACAGGTAGCTTCTTGTGAATCAATTAATGAACAATTTATGAATGTTTTTTATGAAAATTGTTATATACATTAGAAGTTTTTTAACTATACATGTATATATTTTTATTTATTTGTTTAAGTGTTTAATTTAATTTATTTAATTATCTTATTCAGAGTATATAACATTTAATATTATTGCAGATACTGATAGTTGTTATATATTTGGATGTATCTGCAAGTGTCAAAAGCTTTTTGCAGTATTTCTTTAACAACATTTAGTTGTGGTTAATTGACTCATCATACGTCATTAATTTAAGTTTATAAATGTGATTGAATCAACATTTGAATTTTAACAGTCTGATGAAGCTACAGTGAAAGCGCTTACTGTGTTTGTGTTTTTGTATTAAACAAGACCTGTTTTTTATCCATTACGGAGCTATAGCGTTTTTGGAAGTTTGGAATTTTACAGTTTGAGTTTTTTATGACTGCCTTGGTTGTCTCCCAGTATGTTTATTTGGATTGTATATATATATATATATATATATATATATATATATATATATATATATATATATATTTTTTTTTTTCTTATGGTGTATGTAAAAAAAATTAATTTCTTCTAAGTAGTTTTGTATGCATAACAGTTGCTAATATAAATGCAAACAAAATGAACAGTAGTTAAGAAACTATTTATCTTTTAGCTTTTTCTGTTTTTGTCCACTAATTTCCAGTTGTTCTTCTCTGCTTGAGAATTAAGTATAAAGCCACTACAATCCATTTCTTGTGTTTGATCTGCTCCTTCCTGCAAAAACTCTTCCTGGACCAAAACTACTCTGAACCCCTGGTCACCTCAGTCCGGGAAGAGGTCACCCTCTGCAGGTTCACCAGATTCCAGTCTATCCTGAAATATGGTTTCCAACCCCCCAACAAAGAAGAAATGGACAATTTTGTCCTCAGCTTCCCCCTCACTAACAGCCAGGATATGCACCCCATCCAGAGCATCCTGACTGTGAACTGGTGTGTCATTCATAACAACAAAGAGCTTTGCTCTATTCTGAAGAACAAACCACAATTTTGTTACAGAAAACCCAGACACTCAGACATACCTTCGAGCTGCACTAAGACTCTCCCTTCCATCTCCACCCTATAAAGCCAGCTCACCCTGCAGACAGAATCCCATGTAACCATTGTGTTGCCTGCAAATACATTCTTGCTTGTAATATTTTCCGTTATTCATATTGTGATTTCAATCTAGATCTTAGACAGCATTTTGATTGCAATAATTTCAGTGTAATTTACCCTGACATCTGCAATCAATGTAGCAGTTTCTACATAAGCAAAACCTCAAGGAGACTATTGGACAGAATAAAAGTGCATTGCACTGCTCAAAACACTGCCTGACATGCCTGGGCCAGCCCTGCTTCAAATTTTTAATTCTTGAATTCACTGAAGATTTTATAGGTGATGTTAACAACCTCCTGAATGTCCATGAACTAAGTTGGCAACTGCTTCTCAACTTAGATGCCCCTCCAGGACCCAATGATAACTTAAACATTAAATGCACATTAAAGTTCTACAGATAGCACTCCACCAGCGCCCTTGATTCCCTACAGATTTTTGCACTACTTCCACTTTGAGCTAGCCTCATTCTTCCTACCAGGTAGAATGTACTAAGTGTCTTTACAATAATTGGTGGCTTTACCCATTTGCACTGTTTCCCTGGCTCTCACACAGTTAACTGTTAGCTTGTACTGTAACTCTACATGCATGTTCTGATTGGATCTTAATTTCTTTCACTGATTTGTCGAGTACTTTTCCTATGCATGATTTGATTGGTTCTTCCCTAATACTGTACTGTTATTCCTGATTGGTCCACTAAGTCTCTCACTGATTTGACTCTTAACCACTTTTGCATTGTTTGATTGGCTATAACAGTACACTGTCTATGTCATATAACCACAGATCTTTTGAAATTTTTTATTCACTTTCTGATGAAGTTCTATAACAATAAAGGACAAAAGCACTAAAAGTTAAATAGGTCTTCAAGTCTGATTGTTCTTCCACATCCCTAGAAGTTTTTTTCCTGGATCTATAATATTATTGTTTAGTAGAGATGAAACAGCAGAGTCTAATCTGTCAAAGGTTTTGGTGCCATCTGGTAAGAAAACTTTAAGTCTTGCAGGAAACAAAAGATGAACTTTCAAGTGCTTCTTTTTCAGTTCTTTAATTAGTGGTAAATATTCCTTTATTTTTGTAATCACTGCAGATGAATAGTCATTATCAAATCTTATGATATTGCCATTAAACTTAACTGGAGAGTTTGCCCAAGCGGTTCTTAATACCAGTTCCTTGTCTTGAAAAGAGAGAAAGTGTACAATTATAGATCTTGGATAGGAGTTTACCCTTTTGGAAGATGAAGAAGTTACTAGTGACCTATGGCCTCTTTCTATGTCATAGGAAAGGGACTCCTGTAGATTTAGTACATTAGGTAGCCATGATGTAAGGTAATTTACTACGTTGTCCCCCTCTGTTTTCTCTGGCAAGCCATATATGTGAAGATTGTTCCATCTTGATGTATTTTCTATATCATCAATTTTACTGAACAAAGAGGTATTTTGTTTCAGAAGAAATTCCATTTGAAGCTCTTGTTCAGTAACTCTGCCCTCTAGGTCAGTTAAAGTCTATTCCATACCAGGAATCTGAGGATTATGTTGCATTATCATTTCTTTCAGCTGTTCCATTTGTTTTGTACTCTCTTCCTTAAAAGAGTCCAGTTTATCATCTGGTTTATAATTTTTTGTAGATGGATCATTCATAGAAGAAAGCAGAACGTGTAATTCCTTTCTTATTGCTTGGTCCCATGTACTGCTTTTAGAGTAAATTATTTTGAGGGATTGTCAGTTTCCCTTCTGTGAAGATTTTGACATAAAATTCAGCAAATAAAGAAAAGATATTACAAAATAATCTTCCAATAACTTTACGAAAAATAAATCCATGGGTTTAATAAATCAACTGGTTCCAATTTTTTAAATTTTCTATCAGAAATGCGTATTAGATATCAGAGCTAAGGGAAAGTACTGTTAATCCTTCTTATTTTCTTTCCTGTTTATTAAGACCTTTCTTCTTGACAAATGTCCAGAACCATTGGCCCTAACTAGTTCTGCATTGAAAAGTAATTTTTGATGATTACTGATTCCCAAATTGTTGTCCACTTCAAGGTGTGATATCTATATCTTCAACCCACTTCACAGCACCGGGTCCAAGACTGTGCTATCCAACATAGGTTTTGCTAACAGCTCTGAACTCTGCCCTTGCGTGACACAAAGACTATTCCTGTTCGTAGATGCTGCTCCAGTCAAGTTGGCACAATGTAGCATATTAGATACGAAATAGTACCTCCACTTTTTGTACAGACCTAAGAATGCAACATATAACCAGCAGATATGCTGTTGCTATGTCAAAAGTACTATCCCAGAAAATAATGAAATTAACATGACAAAGTTAAATAGAACTTGAAGAGTTTTAATACATAAAGCACTAGTGTTCCTTTCTAAAAGTCATATGACTACCACAACTAAAATACAATTTTTTTTAATGCCTTAATTGTGGTAGTCAAATGTTATACACTTGATGAAATTTAATACATTCTTACTGAAAAAAGTACTTAGTTATTGATTGATCAAATTCTGAGATAATTTCACAGCAGCTTCTTCTAGACTGAGTAAATAACTGGTGTAAAGATTTTTACAGAATGTTCAGATTTTTGCCTCATATTTTTGGTTTGCTCTCCATAGAAATTGTTTTCTTTTTTTTGGTTGTTGGACAAATCACTGGGATTATCTAAGGATTAAAGACATAAATAATTACTTGTATTTCAGTTTCAGACTTCATATCCTCAGAAAATGAATACAAATCCTGAATTTGTAGCAGCTTTCTAAGTTTATAAGAGCAATATTTATTGTCCCTATTTTTGGCATTTGCCCCCCCCCCCCCATTATGTCCGGCCTTGTTCCGATTTCTTGTGCTAAGAGGTTGAGAGGTATACATGGACTTAAACCATATGTTTTAAATGAACTTCTTTATGTGTCAAGATCCTCATCTTGAGTCTTAAAAAGTTAAGGTTCCCTGATGTTCTGCAGTAAGAGTCTGTCACCCAGTCATTTTTAAGAATTTATAACTAATATAAATGGTAACTAATACAGAAACATATTAATTCATCAGAAGAATGTGTTACAAGTAGCACATTTTAGCAATATTGTGAACTTCCAAGTCGGAAGTTGTTAGCAAGTACCACATTTTGTCCACATGTTCCATATTATGAAGAGTAATATGCCACATTTTGAAGGTAAAAAGCTGATGCTATGACTTAAACTAAATGCCAAAATATGCATAATTTTTATATTTATTTTGGGAAACAAAACAGTTCCATGACTTTCAGTACAGACGCACCCCACTCAAGAATGATATCTATCACCATGTGACAAGAGTAGTCAAAATCCTTTTATTTGGCCCAAACTAAAGGCATCTCATCTAGAGTGAAAGAATATTTCATCCCTCTCTACTCACCCCTTATCAGACCAGTTAGAGAGAACAATGTCCCATTTGAATCTATTTGTCTAAGTACATCAGGCAACTTGAAATATTCTAATAGTTTGTTAAAGAAAAATCACAGGCCTGAAGACCCTTAGCTACCAAAGCAGGCTTGAGTTCCTGTCCATATAATTTGTGACTTATAGGCTCCTCTGTTTTGATTTATGTTTAACATCTAGTGCCAAAAAGGGACCTGCCTTCCTTAATCTTCTTCACCTTCAGAAAACTAAGTGTCTCAAATACCCGTGTTAAAGATTAAAATCTTCACCAAATAAAAAGGGCACACTATAATAACAGATGCATCTCCCAATTCATAACTCACCTCTGGAATAAGCCATCAATTCATATTAAACAGAGTGGAACCCTCACTTTCTTTAAGGTGCACTTAGATAACTGGATGGGTAGCCACAAATTCTCCCATGGCCTATCTTGTGTCACCCCCCAGAGTTGTCTTACGAGGGTGGTTGCTGATAAGACATCAATGGTTCTTGGACTGATGTGCCTTGTAGATCTCTGATCTTTACACTTTTGTATATTTCAGTTCTATTTGGCTTCATTGTGCTAGTTTCATTATTTTCTGGCTGTAGAATAGACAATGATATTGTCATTTTCTTTTCATCAAGGAGCGCTTTTGCATACCGTCCTTTTCTCTATTGTCCTGCATTTTTATTTTCTGAGGATTGCATTTAGAAAAATAAGAAACAATCTAAAAGGCCTTAATTTTTCCAATTGGTAAATGCATTTGTTGAATTTATGGTTAATTTCTGTTTATAATAACAAAAAAGGAAAAGCTATATATATCAAGCTGTAATTAGATTTACTACTGGTAGCTCTTATTGTGCCAAGAATTGTGTGTTATAAGAAATTTTAAAACATAATTTCAGTCTTATATTGACATGCAAGCTGTATAAAGAAGAATTAAAATTATTGGTCTGCAATAATTTAGTCGGAAGCAATTTGAATAATATTGTGATGGGACAACATAGCTGATGCAATTTCTTTTTCTATTTGTTTACATAGGACACAGAATATGACTATTTATATGCTACTTCTGAGATTAGATACCATTCTTACTCTCTTTCTCACTGATTTTTGCAAGCAGAAGAAGGAAACTGTTTCATTGTGTTATGTGTATAGATGCAAAGTACATAGACTGTTTTGCTATTATTACTTGTGTTACACGTACAGAACATGTTTAATCCACTGTATTACAAAGGTAATTAAAGCACACTGACACAATTATAAAACTACAAAAAAGGAATATTATACTCTTAAGCTGAACTAGGAGAATGTTTATTTGTTTATTCTGAGATGTCTTTCTCTCTTTCTCTCTCTCTCTCTCTCTCTCTCTATATATATATATATATATATATATATATATATATCATCAAAATGACTAAAATGAAGCCATGCAGAAGGAGTGAAGCAAGTAATGTAATTTATATAGTTATTTATTTGTATGATGTTTATCAAACTGTTATCTCCAGTGATGATAGCCAAAGGAAATTGAATGACATGTGGTACAATCCACTGTTTGTTCACATCTCACCTTCAATATATACCGGGAAGAGGAAAGATAATGTATTTTTTCACTGTCTTTTGCAAAGACAACATTGTGCTCAGAAGTAGATAAATATCTACCAGAAGAAAATAAATACATCTACAGATATGAATACATTTTACTTTAAGTGTTTGGAAATACAGAATTATATTCACTATTAAAAGTATGACTCAACTGGAAATCCCCAAAATACGTGTACTACAAGAAAATGTAAGCTTCGCATTCAGAAATTCAATGTAACCCCTCCCCCCATTGCAAGTGGGTTACCAAAAAAAACTTGAAATAGTAATAGTGTATAACATTTCCAAGTAACCTGGAAAATAATTCGTAAAGGTATTTAACTCTTACCTTTCATTAAGAAGAAAATAAAAAAAAAAAAACACTTAAAGAGAAAGTACAGTGAACATATAAATAATTAGCCATTTATTAGCTGCCATTCTTATCAAGACCTCAAGATCCTAAAAAAATTATAGATGCTTATGTAAAGAAGAGTGCAAAAATTGAATTTGGTGAGTTTTATTATTAATTAGTAAGTGATAATATACTTTGTTATATAAGAAATAATTAAACAAGGTGCAGAACTCTAAGATAAATACACCTACCATTATTAAAAGATGTGTCAGTGTGTAGAGCAAGTGAAACTGCCCATTTAAATAAGTAGCTGTGGAAAAGGATGTACATAAGGTCAATCAAATAAACAATCAAAATGAAAAACAGCATGTACTATGAACGTAATGGATATACAAAAAGGATCCATGAAGAGTACAGAGCCCTTATATCATTTTAATTCACGCTTGCCGAAGGTAAGAATATAAACATGGGAGTAACACTATCCAACATTTAACCAGTCCTGCAGAGTCATTTATAGATTACATTTTTAGGACATGTAACAGTGAAAACAACTGTACATAAATGAATGTACATGTTGAGCAGAACCTGAAACTGGGCTGCTTATTGGAAGTATTAAAATGCTAACAGCTCTTACAATAAAATCTGAAATACTGAGATATGAATGTATAGCAGACTGTTAGCAAAATATACTGAGAAATGATAGGCAGATAACAGAATTTGAGGTATACATATATGTAGAATGCAGCATCTCATCAGAAAATACTTTTAAGCAATTGGAGTAAAAAAAAATACTGAAGAAAGAACACTTTTCACACTGTTAAAATTATTCTGGCCATCATGTATGAGCCCTGAGTCAGAAACAAGCAACGCAAATTTAAGAATAAAAAGTGTATTATTTGTTTTAAATATTTGTATATGAACACATGAATTCTCTTAGCAATCTGAATTTTGTCTTGTGATAACTTCCAAATGGTGAAATTCACTTTCTAAAACTAAACAACAATATAAACTTTTGCACAGCTGCAGAGACATTTCAAATGCATGCAGCATCATAGCAGTTATAGCTTATAAAACTATCTGATTTATTCACAGATGTAAGAATCTTGTCAGGACAGAGTCACAAAGAAAATAAACATTGATGCTGTGTCCGTCCCAGAAAAGTATAAATAGGTCTAACAACAGAAATTGAACATAAGACGAAGAGACTGATAATCATAAGTGTTATTAAGATGCAATTAGACCCAACTGAATGGATTACTAGCATGGTAACTGTTGCAAAGACAAGCCCCCAGATTCAGCAAGCCCTGCACGGTGTGCAGGACTAGTGCAGGAGCTCCAGCAGGCAATATGTCTACCGTGCGATCCAGTAATAAGCTGTAGGGATGTGCACGAGTGTTCCTGCACTAGTCCTGCAAAGACTCAGCCCCTGTATGCAAATTACCCCATTTGCAGGTGAAATCCATGCAAATGAGGTGAATTTGCATTCCAGGAAGCTGGAAGCTGACCATACAGGACTAGTGTAATCTGGAGAAATGTACTCGGCGAGTACACTTCTGCAAACTACAAAACAGAGCCATGACAGCTCCATATAAAGGGTGGATATTAAGTAGAAAGCATGCCAGTGACAAAATATATGGCCATTGGCATGGATAACATTTGCAAAAATAAAAATATCATTTATTTGTTTAGCCGATCTCGGCTGTTTAAGCGTAGAGCAGCAGGATGCAAATGGGATCGGGAGAAAAATTTAAAAAAAAAGCCTAAAATAAGCATTCTAACCAAAATCACTATTTTGCCATTATACTCAATGACAGGCAGAAGACAACATGGTCAGTGAATAATGGTTACTAAGGGGGAGGCTCAGTGTGAGATCTGTAACTATGCATCAGCAGGCAATCCTATGTAAATGAGGGGAATGGGTTCATAGGTTCATACTAGGCTATCTGCCCGAGGGCATTTACAAGCCTAGCCCATCGTTTTGTGGCTTACGCCACCCCTTTAGTATGGGGAACTAAACCCATTATTTTGCTGTGCCTCTGTCGAGCAGTGACACTGAGGTAATCCCTGGGGTATATCTGCGATCTCCCATCCATTGGTCAAGATTTCTCTTGAACAAGGCCAGCGAGGTGCTCTGCCTCACATGTACCGGGATTTTGTTCCACAGCATAGGGAGTCTTTGGGTGATGAATCTATCCCTCCAGCACGTCCTATTAATAGCCGTGTCAAGGTTTAAGTCTCCGCCCTTGTGGCTCTGATGGATCTGGATTTTTGAGGTGAAGCATATTCATCAAATCTGGGTTTGACATGGCCTTGTATGTTAGGCAAAGGTCACCTCTGAGCAAGCGGTAGCGACTGAATAGAGCTGGAGTTCTTTCAGTCGGGCAGCATAGGACAGATTTTTGAGACCCTTTATCCTTTTGGTGAGGAACTTTTGTGGCCTCTCCAGCTGCTGCAAGTGTCGGGTCAGATACATTCCAAATGGGGCATTGTACTCAATCATTGGTCTGATGAGTGATGAGTAAAGGAAACTATGACCTCCCTTGATCTGGATGAGAAACCCTTCATGATAAGGTGGGCAATGTAGAAGGTCTTCCTAACTACTTTAGCTACATGGGTGTCGAATGACAGACTACTATCAACCTGGGTCCCCAGGTCCCTGATAACTTCTTCTGTGCTCAGTGGATTGCCACCTATTTGGTAGCTAGGGGTAACCTTGTTTTTCCCGAAGGGTATGACTATGCATTTTTTGGCATTTAACTTTAGGCCGTGGCTCTGGCACCAGTTATCCATTTCTGTGAGACCCTTCTGAAGGATATCTGTGTCAGATGTGTTTTCTACTATGGCCCAGTTTGCAGTCATCTGCAAACTTTGTCAGCCATAACCCTCCTGTGTTTGCTTGTACTTGGGAGAAGTAGATGCCAAACAAGAGTGGGCCCAGGACTGAGCCCTGTGGGACACCACTTGTGACAGGCTTTGAGTCTGACATGGCGCCAGCAACTCTGACCCTGTGGGTTCTGTCACTCAGCCAGTTTGCAACCCATCTTGTGATGTATGGGTTGACATTTAAGCTGATGAGTTTTTCAATGATACCCGAGTGGGGTATTGTATCGAAGGCCTTAGCCAGATCGAGGTAGGCTGTATGGACTGCCTTTCCCTCATCAATGGCTTTGGTGACTGTTTCGAAAAAGTCAACCAAGTTTAAAAGGCATGATCTGCCTTTGACAAAGCCAAACTGGGTTGGATCCAAAGTCTGTAAATTCCCTATGTCTTTATTTATGAGGTCCATTATGATCCTCTCCATGGCTTTGCAGATAAGGCTTGTCAAGCTAATGGGCCGGTAATTTCCAGGGTCGGTGGAGGCACCGCCTTTGTGGAGTGGTACCACAGTTGCAGTGCGCCACTCCCTGGGTACGTATCCAGAGGTGAGACTTTGATTAAACAGCTGTCCTAGCTGTGGGTTTAATTCCTCATTGAGTTCATGGAGCACACAGCCGGGGACACCATCAGGTCCCATGGATGCTGTGTTTTTTGCTTTGGAGAGAGCAGTTCTCACTTGGGCTGGAGATTTTGGGGGCTGCAATCGTTTGGTATAGATATCTCTCCTTTTGGGGAGGGGTAAGAAGTTTGCACTGAACCTGTCAGCCAGTATGTTGGCAATGTCTGTAGGATCAGTAATCTTCACATCATTTTGAACTAGCTCTGAGCATATTTGGGAGTTTCCTCCCAGGTTTCTAACATAGCTAAAGAAGGCCTTATGATTGTCTTTTGAGTCTTTAGCTATTTTTCTCTCGAAATTTGCTTTGGAAGATTTTATGAGAGCTCTTAGTTTTTTACTTATAGTGATCAGGGGTGTCTTACCTTTTAAGGATTTTGCTCTATCTTGTAGTAGCTTCCTCCTTTTGTTGTAGAGTTTGTTTATGGCTGGGGTCCACCAGACTGGGCGCTTGCCTTTGGTACAAAGAGTCTTTGTTTTGCTTGGGATTGCCTTATCCATGCAGTCCTGTAGGTGCTGGTAGAAGGCATTTGTAAGTGATTCAGCGGCTTGAGTACTGTTTTCCGCGGCTCGGGGCCTTAAAGGAGACCACACTAGTCTTTAGAAGGGTGAAGTCGGCTTTTGGGAAGTGCTTTACTGTGGTCTTTTTATTTCAGGTGCGGGTGGGATGAGGACCTCCAGCGAGATTAGTTTGTGGTCTGATCTTACCAGTGAGCGGTACACCTCCGGTGTTGAACATTGTGCTCCCATGTTCGTGATGATGAGATCAAGTATGTTGTCTCCTCTTGTGGGGCTGGTGACTAGTTGTTCCATGGCATTTGAGTTTATGAATTCCAGGAACTTTTGGGCTAGGGTGTTTGGGCTTGAGTAGTGTTCCCAGTCTATATTAGGGTAATTGAAGTCACCTAGTATGATGGTGTTTGGTGATACATTTATCCCTCTAGTGTTTTCAGGAAGGCCATATGAGGTTCCTGAGTTTGTGAGGGTGGCCTGTAACATGCTACAATTTGCAGAGCAGTCTTGCCTATGGTTAATTGCACCTGGATGGTCTCCGATGCATCGTGCATTGCCACCAGTCTTGAGGTGTGGGTGTCCTTGATGAATATGGATACCCCCTCCTTTCTTGGTATTGTCCGGATTTTGGGGCGAACGCATGATATGAGGTGAAACCTGATAGCTGGCGTGCTCTCAGGAGCCTTGAACCAGGTTTCTGTCACAGCACAGACATCGATGTTCTCCATACTGAGAAGGGCCTCGAGTGCGTGCATTTTGAGATTTAGACTTCTGGCATTGAGCAGCATTACCCTTAGTTTTTTCCTTTTTTGTGTTCTAGGGTGGTAGGTTTAGAATTTGAGCCTTGCCTAAAAAGGCACTATGGGGTGGCAAGAGCCTTTGCCAATATCCGAAATCCCAGGGTGACAGGTGCAAGCCGTCCCTTGCGAAGCAGTGTGGCTTGTCCAGCATGTCATCCCAGGCAGACAGACACTGGATCCCCTTTGAATGACACCAGTGTTTAAGCCAATTGTTAAAGCTGATCATCTTATCTCTGTATTGTGGCATCATTCTTGGTGAAGGTAGGATACTGCTCAAGGTCAGGGTCATACCTGCCTGGGCTACATAATCAGAGAGCTCCTCAATGTCTCTTTTCATGTAGTCCAAGGAGGTGGTCTCAGGTCGTTTACACCAGCGTGGACAATGACTGAGTCATATTTGTACCTGCTGTTGAGAGACTTGAGTGCTTGCGTTATGTGGCGGATTCTAGCGCCCGACAGGCAGCTTACTGTGACCTTCTCCTTACTCAGTCTGGTGTGCGGGGCGTCAGTGTGTCTGACTATGGAGTCACCAATGACTAGTGTGTCTGGCATTGTGTTTGGCCTTAAGGGCTGTGACTGTTTGACACTCTGACTGTGAGGTCTATGTGTTGCAGGTGTTGTGTTCTGAGGTGGTGGTTGTTTGGGTGTCTGCTTTGGTGGCCTCTGCTGTTTTGGTAGATTTTTGATCAGAGCCTCCGAGTATGTCTTTGTGTGTTTATGTGTATGATTTGAGGTTGTAATGGTACTATGTGAGACTGGGTCTATAGTGTGTGTGGTAACCTTCTCCCCCTGACTGGTCTTGCCAGTCCTATGTTGAGAGAGCTCAGCCTCCAGTTTGGCTGTATAGTTGCATCTCTCGCATGTATTTGTATTTTGTGGGAGGAGGAGAGGGTTGTCTGTGTACATGAGGCAATTGTAACATTGCCTCAATATTCCCAGGTTCACCAGCTGAGCAGGAGAGGACACTAGCAACTGATCCCTCGACATGCTAGAAGGAATAGACAAAAAAAACTTTAAAAAAAGATTCCGGGGGACGTGGGTGACCGAGAAATGGGGGGTTGCCTTTTTGGGGTACCATCTATGACAAGAGTGCCGTATCAAGGTAATAAGTACTGTAGGAGCAAGTGCTACGTTTAACAGATAGAGAATAGTCTACTTGGAGTCAAGTAGAGATGATCTTTTTAATTATAGGATACGCTGATTAGATCAGTAGTATAGTTCGAGGAAGGTAGTTTTAAGGGAAAATTTGAAGAGTGGACTTTAGGTAGCCCGAATAGTTTAAGCCTGCTTAACCGGCGCTGCCCTAGTGTGCAACAGTGGCAGCTCAGCTAAGTCATGCTTAACGTTTACCACGTTTATACCAGGGGCTGGAAAAGCTAGAAACTGGCCCAAAACTACCAATAAACTACTAGTTACTGGCTGAAACCTCACAAAACTGGACAAAAGGCAGCTCAATGCTTCCCACTCCCACTGGTAAGCAAGGTAACTTCCTTTCCCCCAAATAAGGCAAGGAAACAGTACATAGGAACTACAACCAAAGCCCAGGAATCAGCAACTCTGAAACTGGACTAATCTAGTAAAGCAGGAAAAACAAGAGATATATTTTTTTCTTTTTTCTTTTTTTTCACAAAACAGGCAGAAACAGGTACAGCAAACACTTATAAATGCTATGAATCAGCTACTACAGCTTACACAGAAGAATTTGCTACAAATACAGTCAAGTAGTAACAAACAAGGATTCCAAGTGCAATATTAAGTTAAATGCAGTAAAAACAGCTTCAATGTAACAGAAAGGCAGGCGAAATACAGTCGCTAGGTATTCAGATGTGGAAAGCAACAAAAATTATACTTAGTATCAAGAAAAGTCGCTTATTCAGCTCTCTGCAGCCTGGATTACTCTGCTGGCCACGTGGAGTCTGTGCTGAGTAGGTACAAGCTGAAAAACACGCGTTTACCGCGTTTTATACCAGGGGGCTGGAAAAGCTAGAAACTGGCCCAAAACGACCAATAAACTACTAGTTACTGGCTGAAACCTCACAAAACTGGACAAAAGGCAGCTCAATGCTTCCCACTCCCACTGGTAAGCAAGGTAACTTCCTTTCCCCCAAATAAGGCAAAGAAACAGTACACAGGAACTACAACCAAAGCCCAGGAATCAGCAACTCTGAAACTGAACTAAACTAGTAAAGCAGGAAAAACAAGAGATATTTTTTTTTTCTTTTCTTTTTTTCACAAAACAGGCAGAAACAGGTACAGCGAACACTTATAAATGCTATGAATCAGCTACTACAGCTTACACAGAAGAATTTGCTACAAATACAGTCAAGTAGTAACAAACAAGGATTCCAAGTGCAATATTAAGTTAAATGCAGTAAAAACAGCTTCAATGTAACAGAAAGGCAGGCGAAATACAGTCGCTAGGTATTCAGATGTGGAAAGCAACAAAAATTATACTTAGTATCAAGAAAAGTCGCTTATTCAGCTCTCTGCAGCCTGGATTACTCTGCTGGCCCACGTGGAGTCTGTGCTGAGTAGGTACAAGCTGAAAAACGCACGTTTACCGCGTTTTATACCAGGGGGCATGATACTGAATCCCAGATTTCCCTTGCATGCTAGTCAGCACCCAACAGTGTAAGAGCAGGAATAGCTTGGTGCAAGCCTAGGAGTTAGCTGACATCATAGGGGTGTGTGTCAGGCATACTGTAAGTGGATTGGAGCCATGTGGCTCGGGTTTGCCCTTAGCTTAGCAGAGCTAAGCAAAGGGGTGTGTCTGAGGCTGCCTAGCACTCCTTACATTGCCTAAGCAGGTGTGTGTGTGCCGCACACCGGGTTTTAAAAAAAGAAAAAAAAAAAGTAAACCAGGAAATAGCAGCTCTGTGCACATTCTGTTTGTACAGCGCACCCCTGGGCTTAAACAGGAAGGCGATGGTTAGGGAAAACAGCAGTAGGAAGGTAATCTAGGAGAACTAGCATAGCTGGCAGGTAAAATGTATCAGAATCAGCCAATTACACAGGCAGCAGACCAGCCCAGTCCAGAATACTACAATAAACTATGCAAACACCTTTTCCTGTGTTTTTTCCCACATACTCTACACCACCGGTGTATACAAGCAGGAAATTTTTAACAAACAAAAGCAATAAAATGATAGGGTCTGCAATAGCTATCATACAACAACATGTGGAAGAGGCTTAGGGTGGTGAGGATGAGAATGATGTTGACCAAACCACAGTGAGGAGATGGAGAAGATTGTACAGACCCAGGGTAACCTACCAGGGGCTACATGAGCTGGAGATAGTGGAACACTATAGGGTGGACAGGAACCTCCTACAACAAATTGTTGAGCTGTACCGGCCACACCTCACACACAGAACTAACAGAGAAGAACCCATCCCAGTGGATACCAAGGTATGTGTAGGCCTAAGAATACTAGCTACAGGAACCTTCCAAAGGCCAACTGGGGATATCATGGGGATCTCACAGGCATCAGCATCCAGGGTACTCCACCAGCTCCTGGATGCCACGTCAGCACATGCTGGTGAGCACATATATTTCCTCAACACCCGTGAGGCGTTGGCCAGCAATATATATCTCTTCCTCCAAATAGAAGAATATCCTGAGGTAGTGGGTGCTCTAGACTGCACGCATATATGCATCAAAGCAACTGCCAGGTCGTGTGTGATGCCCAAGGCATTATAATGAATGTGTGTGCTGTCTGCCCTGGAAGTTATCATGATTCCCACATTTGTCATCTGATGCAGCTGTACCAGAGATTTGCCAGTGGGGACATCCCTTATGGTCACCTAGTGGGGGATGCTGGTTACGCAGTGGAGCCGTGGCTGATGACACCCATCGGAAATGCACACACACCCGAACAAGAACTCCATAATAAGGCACACGTACAGACCAGCTTTGTAATAGAGCATGTGTTTGGGATGCTCGAGTCATGGTTTCAGTGCCTGGACACATCTGGTGGAGATTTGCAGTACTCCCCAGTTACTTGTACTCAAATTGTCCTTGTATTTGCCATGCTACACAATATGATCCTGTGGAAACAGCTGCAGCAGGAACAGCATGGGGCAGGGCCACACAGCCCCCCTCCATTGCCAAGGCCTGCACAGGCACAGAGTGACTCGGAGAAGGAACAACCTGAGCCTGCCCCAGTAGGCAGAAGGAGGCATGCCCAGTATGCCCTGTCCTTGACAAAGAGGCAATGCATAGCACATACACTGACACAGGAGGGACCCAGGGAATGACACCTCTCTCTGACTCACACATGCAGTAAAAGGGATGCCAAACATGACACTACCTGTGCTCAACCATGTATAGGGAGTGTACTATGTGCATCCAAAATAGGCAGCTTCCCAGCACCATCCTCAATACTGGTACACCCACACTGTAAGTCACTCTCCTTACCAATTGCCAAATGGAGTAGTATGGTTTGTTACCTGTATCTATGGTATGGATGTGAGCATGCAAGGGAATCGGGTGGCTGAATGGGATGCCAGCAGATCGTAGACACCTATAGTGGCAGCATGAGATCTGTTACAAATACCGGTGTCACCATAGTAGCCAGTACTACACATGGTGACAAAACCCACTGCAGGAAATGTGCTGGGCCACATATTTATCCATATGACACACACATGCCAGTCAGGGAGGATCACATACCCAACAATGGTCTCAGCCAGCAGGACAGATGTAGACAAACAGAAATAAAGGCTGTGCTATGGCTTCTGAATTATGCCTATGGGTAACACCCCCAGGCCTACACAGACAGACTACATCAGGTCAGGCAGTGGGATGTTAGTTCTGAAGGGTAGAAAGTCACAAACTAATATGTAGGTCAATCAAACCTAAGAACTGTAGTACACTGATATGCCTCTAGTCAGCATGATATGTTAGAAAACAGAATGAAATGGAATACCTGACATACCAGTACAGTCATAGCAAATGTGTACAAGTGTCAGGTGTGACCCCTCAATCCTATGTAGAAATGTAGAAACTGTCAGGTGTGCCCCCGCAATCCTGTGTAGACATGCAGAAACAGTCAGGTGTGCCCCCCCAATCCTATGTAGAAATGTAGAAACAGTCAGGTGTGCACCCCTCCAATCCTATGTAGAAATGTAGTAACAGTCAGGTGTGCCCCCCCAATACTGTGCAGCAATGTAGTAACAGTCAGATGTGCCCCCCAAATCCTATGTACACACGTTGTAACAGTCAGATGTGCCCCCCAAATCCTATGTAGAAATGTAATAACAGTCAGGTATGCCCCCCAATCTGATGTAGACATGTAATAACATGTATGTGTAGGTATAATACCAGTGGAGCACAGATGACCAAAGGTGGCCAAGGTAGCAAGATAGATTGTAGCATTTGTATAATATGCAGGTATGTGTGTGTTAGGTTGGTGTGTGTTTCATATCGTGTGAGAGTGGTCAGTATGTATGCATGCTGAGGTTTAACCTGGTGGCCATTGCCCACTACTGCCGATGACAGGGCCAAGTCCTCACATCTGCAGTGCCAGAGACAATTCCCCCCAGTAGAACACATGCTAGCAGTAAGCCATTGTAAATGTATGGTGGTGATATGTGTCAACATCTCAAAGATGGACATGGCATGATTGTTGGGCTAGATATACAAGCAGTACACAGGGAAAAGTACCCCAGACATAGAGTATATAATGTGTAACCATGTAATGGACACACCCTTGCAATTGTACATACAGGTATGCATCACATCATCTGGGCTTGTAGTAGGAAATACCGATGTCATCTGGTCGAACACTTGCAGATCACAAAGGTGATAGGACTGATGTATTGGGAAACAGCTGATGTCCCTGCACAAGCCAGTATAACTGGGAAGCCCCATGCATATTTGTGAGTCAGATGCAAGTAGTGTCCATAGCACACATGCACCCAGCTCACCCAAACACCACCCACAGGTACCTCTCTGGTTGTATCCCTGCTGTTGGGAATGGGTACAATATGACCCCCACCTGTGTATGGCAATAGTGAAAGAATGCAGCATGCAGTGCAGGTGTCATATGCAGGTGTGTCCATAGCTGTAAGTAGCACCCTGCCAGCATCCACACCACCTTATCAATACTGATAGAAAGTATTGGCATGAACACCTAGCACACCTACCCAGTCACCCCAGGGGAATATACTGTATGGCAGTCTGGGACTGTAGGACTGACAAAATGCAATGGCCTACTACAGCTGGCCTGCATCACCACCAAATGGCCTATGGGCCTCTGCCAAAGGCCTGTGTCTCATCCGTACTGCCAATGTATGTTATCAATGTATGTCATGGACACCCAAATAACAACATAACACACTCCACATAAGCCATATGCAAGGCCATGTGGTAAACCACAGTAACATGTCCACCATGTCCCATTGCATGAACTGTGGACCAACCTCAAAACACAGCTGTAATGAGGTGATAACTTTAGGGAAAGTATCAAAGAATGTATGCATAATGTATGGAAGAGGATAGAATAATAGGGGGGGTGGGAGCACGGGCAGCATGGAATGTGCAAAGACTGACACACAGCCATGTGCACATACGATCCCTGGCTACAAACACAAAAATTGATGGCTAAAAACCTGCCCATACACCACAATAGGAGTAATGTCCTGACTTATGATCCCTGCCTCTGGATAACCTGTGTGAATCTCTACAGCTGTGCGGTATTGCCACAGCAGGATATGGGATCCTCTGCCAGCACTGTACCGAGGTGCTGAACTGGATACACATACTCAGCAGCAAGTGTCTGCAGCTCCCCCTCCAGAATGGCATAACTTTCCATGAATATGTAGGCATTTGCCCACAATACTGGACACAGCTGCATTCACCCTGTGTTCTCCAGGACATCACTATGAGCAAGAATGCCCACCTGACAGTGCTTAAGGACATAAAACATTACAGAGTAGAACAGTACACATGTCTGAATATCTCTGCTAACACCAGTACTATGTAGCAGAAGCAGCACAGACACAATCACCTACAGTACACACTATCCCTTGCACATGTTGACCCCATATTGCCAACTGATCTACAGATATCCTGCAGAAACAGTTTGCTACCTGTAGGTGTAGAACACAAAGGTCTCCACTGGGATACAAACTACCTGGAATGGATCTACACATTCAATACAGAAGGGCATGCTGGGCATGCTCACATACTTAGAGAAATTAAGGCAATGATAGACAACATACTGAAAGTTCATACTGGGCATGCTCACACACTAAAAAAAATGAAGCCCATGTCTGCCAACAACAGTGGGCCATACATATCTGACAGTTGCAGATAGTAGTGCATACACTCCTCAATATGCACCAGTCATGCTTTGCACACACATTGGATAGGAATACAGACATATATCCAAGGACAACACACTATAATATGCCAAAAGTAGACATACATAGATGTGTGGAAGAGAGTGACAGTGGCAAAAAGCTTTCCATCATGAGGTCTCTCCCACCCAGCACACAGCCAAATGGCTACAACCACAGGATGTGTAAATGTCACTCACTGTAGAAATTAGCCACTGGTATCCATCAGCATTACAGACTCTGTGGTGCAAGTGCTAGCAGTGCAACATGACTGTACAAGGCAGTAGCCATCTAGCAGTTGTATGCACATACCTGCAGAATATAAACCTGTGTGTGCCTGCATGTGGTGTGTTTACCTCTAGATGAATGGGTTATGGCCCATGCACACCCATTGCCCTCCTCATAGCACTACTGTGAGAAGCTTGCTGATGTCATCCACTTTGAAATACACCTTTGGGAAAGAAGTAGCCCAGTAATCACTGTGGTGTGTCCTATAACTGCGTAATGCTGTAGTGTGATAAACTAGTTAGGTAGGAGTTGTAATCCCAGACATGGCATTTGTGTGTGTGTGTGTGTGTGTGTGTGTGTGTGTGTGTGTGTGTGTGTGTGTGTGTGTGTGTGTGTGTGTGTGTCTGTATAGGGAACAATGCTTTTTAGGTTAGTCACTCTCACTACAATTCAAATTCTCTACTTTGGCAAAGCTGCTGATGTCATTCACTGTGAAATACACGTTTAGGAAAGGTGTAGTCCAGTAATCTCCGTGGTGTGTCCTATAACTGTGTCATGTTGTAGTGTGATAAACTAGTTAGGTAAGAGTTATAATCCCAGGCATAGCATCTGTGTGTTTTAGTCTGTGTTGGGAGCAATGCTTTTTAGGCTAGTCACACTCACTACAATTCAAATGCCCTACTTTGGCAAGGCTGCTGATGTCATTCACTGTGAAATACACCTTTGATAAAAATGAGGCCCAGTAATCTCTGTGGCACATCCTATAACTGTATCATGCTGTAGTGTGATAAACAAGTTGGGTAGCAGTTCTAATCTCAGACATGACAACAGTGTGTGTTTGTGTGTGTATGTGTGTGTGTGTGTGTGTGTGTGTGTGTGTGTGTGTGTGTGTGTGTGTGTGTGTGTGTGTGTGTTTCTGTCTGTATAGGGGACAATGCTTTTTAGGCTAGTCACACTCACTACAATTCAAATGCCCTACTTTGGCTAGCCTGCTGGTGTTATTCACTATGAAATACACCTTTTGGAAAGAAGTAGCCCAGTAATCTCCGTGGTGCATCCTATAACAGCATAATGCTGTAGTGTGCTTTAGTACTTTTGTAGGGGTTCTATCCCCACACATGGCAGGTGTGGATGTTTGTGTGTGTGTTTCTTTGTCTGTGAAATACACCTTTGGGGAAGGAGTACTCCAGAAATTTCTGTGGCACGTCCTATAACTGCATAATGTTGTAGTATAGTAACTAGATAGGTAGAAGTTCTAATCCCAGACATGGCAAGTGTATGTGTCTCTGTGTGCGTGTGTGTCTGTGTTTGTCATTCATAACCTGTGTTGACGTGCATGTGAGTGTGTAACAACTGGACTCATTGTAGAATGGGTCTTGCAAATTTCTTATATGGTGGCCCTATTATATGTCACAATGTCCATCTTACAAGGATAGCAGATGTGAAATAGCTGAGAGGCTGGGGTGGCAATCCATATCCCTACATGTGACATCAAGGCCTGGCAAACAAGGTTAGCAACCCTTGTATTACACAGAGAACACTCTCAACCCATGTCTCATACACAAACACACTTCCCTAGGCAACAACCATTATGTTGGTAGTACCCTGCATATTGCCCACAGATAGTAACCATGGTGATAGTAATTGTTATTTTCGTATATATAAAATATATTAAATATTTAACAAGTATTATTGTTGTCATTCAAGTTTTATATCAAGCCCTTATGAAACATTTGACAGGTTATGACGGACAATAGACAGTCTTACTGACATTTGGTTATCTATAGGAAGTATAGGACACACGATCTAGTATCATTATCAGTAGTAACAACATTTTTGGTTGAATGTCCTATGTTTGGTACCAGCGACAGTTATGTGGAGACTGGAATTTTATGTTAGCACTCCCATTTCACCTCATTATTTATTAATAGTCTCATGTATATTGTTGAATTGTAGCTGTATCGCTTTAAATTTTTGAACATGTTTTGGTGCCAAAAAAGGCATTTAAGCATCTAATTTTAATTGTTTTGTGAGTTCTGATGAAGCCCCGTGCAGTGGGTGAAAGCGCTAAACTTTGTTTGTTATTTTAAAACAATAAATCAAGTGTTTTATATCTCTTTGGTCATTTGTTCATTTTGGCTACAATACTGATCACTGCTTTACAGTGTGGGCACTTATTGGTGTATTCACAGAGTACTTTTTATGGTGTGATTGCAGTGGACTACAGATGGCATAGCACCCTGTCCATCAGTACAATAGGCACGTAGATGCAGACAGTGTGCCTTCACTATGTTCCCCACTGGACATCTGCAACACCTGTGGTGCCATCAAATGTGACCCACAAAGGACATACCATGCCTTAAACACATGCCCTGTATGGACAGATGCCACTGACACCAGGGAATACCTGTATCATGCTATCAATGTAGGTGCAGGGTCAACCTGCTGTCCATTACCAGTTCCCGGCACATGAGGCCAGGACAGGCACATCTGATGATGACAATATGTGTACACAACATGGGCCAGACACCCCAAGTACAGTTCCACATTTTACTGTACATGCATGTGAGATGTGTGCACATCCTAGACAGTGTCCATTTCATGGACTAAAAAACACATACATGGCAAGCATTGCACAGCAATGGCCACACACAATAGTTACCCTGGTGACTGGATGGTGAATACAGTACCCTCATGCTTGGGCCAATCCTGACACTACACCCCTGAGCCACATTGCAGACCATTGTCAAGTGGCCTGATGCCAAGGTATACACTTCACCTAGCCTTGTATAGCCTTCTGCCACAGTCAACTGCTACACACCTGTGAAACAATGCATGCGTGCATGGCAGTACTGGCATCCAGTGTCTGTGTGTGTGGTGTATGATGCTTTTAACCATATTCACACTCACTACAACCCCCATTGGCATACTGAAGCATACTGTCTGATGTCAGACACATTCACATATCCTTTGCCCATATAACCTCCGGGTAACCCCTGTGGTGCTTGTGATACCTGCACAGTACTGTATTGTGGCAAACTAACTAGTTAGGAAGTGTATTCCTGACCCTACCAAGTGTGTCAATGTGTGTGAGTCCCTGAGAGAGTGTGGCTGTGTTGATGCTGACACCTGTTCATGTGGACAGGCACTTGTACTACACCTACCATATCGCTACCATATCACTGTTGCAGATGTCACTCACCATCACATATATGTTTGGGCAGCTTCTCAACTTGTAAGCTATGTGGTGCATGCAGTAATTGCATAGACATGTGATAGCAATACATAGTCAGTCAGGGGTTTGAAACCCTGTACTGGTAGGTGTGTGACACAAACATTCTTAGGTTTTACTCTCCCACCCCCTCCCTGACTTACTTTGTCTCTCTCTGTCTCTCTCACTCCCTCTCTGGTGGATGTGGAGAACTACACCTGCTTTGCTTAGGCAGCAGCATGTGTTTTGTAAGTGATGCTCATGATCAGCTGATGGCCTTTGCACAAATTGCAGCCCCCCTTTAGCTGATTGCATGTGGAACAGCTGTAGTAACATTCCCATAGCCAATTGCATGGAAACACACTCCAATATCTAGGAACATCATGTTGGTGTTGGGCCTTTTCATTCACTGTGAGCAGGACCTAGATCTGGTGTTTGGCAACCAGCATCACAGATGGATTTGGGATTTACCTCTAACAACATACACTGTGGAAACAGGCCAACACACAGGAAGGGGATGTGCCTGACATTACTACAGAATGTAAGTGTTGCTATTCTGCATTTGGAGGAATGTCGGTTTAACAGGGTGTGTGTGGATATGGCTGGTCTACATGGTTTAATACCTGTCATGACAGTGCTATGTTTTTGAAGAATCCCAATCTGTAGGGTCAGCTGCAGACTGGGCAGTGTGTGCTGCCTTTTGTTTCTTGTGTTACTCACAAAGTACCTATCTAAGAATTGCAGAAGCATAGTGTGAGGATTGCAGTCAGTACACGGTGACACCCATGAGATTTACTGACTTCATATCCCTCATAGGACAACAGTAAATGTATGCGGTTATCACAGCAACATGTCAATATTGGCTCTGTGTTTGTGCCTCCAGCCACAACTCTGTCAACCTTTATGCATATGTCATGCAGTAAGAGGTGCATATGTTCTGTACACCATTATTTATTGACATCATATCTGATAACAAGCAAGTGAGATATCAGACTGCTACACATGTTATGTATAGTAGGGGTTATATTTGAGTAAATAGCCTGGGCATTCTGTGGTTGTGTGTACAGTACTGAGGTCTGTGTGCTTATGGTGATTGTCGACAGTGTGTGTATTGCGAATATGTACCTTGGCCTATGTACAGACTGTGGTAGATGTCATTGTTCTTGGTCCTGTTCTATCTGATGTTACATGCTGCTCCAGTGTATGGTACCCTATCAGCTTACATGTTTGTAGGGCCAAACACACACATGTCCCATACCACAGACAGGCATTGGACCACACTGTGTAGTGGCCCAGTATAGGTAGGGTTAGTGTGTGAGTGGCACATATGAGGATGGTGTTGATTAGGCAGCCCATATGCTATAAAATTAAGCTAGCTTACCATATGTGGCTGTGGCTGTGTTCACATTTGTTGTGGTTATGCACTTTCACACAGGTGCCTGTTACTCTGTGCTGTGACATGCATGCAGAGCTAGCTATATTTGCAGGTACATGTGTACTCCCCCATAAGAAATCTAGGCCAGTGTTGTGGCAGTCTGCCTGTAGCCTGCAAAGTGCTTTGTTACATGCCTAGCAGCTTAGTGTACTTACCCAGTGTAATGTTATGTCCAGATATTTGCCAGATGTACTGCTGCCGGGCCACCATAACTGTCATGTATTTCTGACAAAGCAGTGGGATGTTGTACAGATGTATTTAACTAATTAGTGGGTAATATGTGGTCACATGACCTCTGCATCAGTGGTTATTATGTGTCAGGACAGACATGAGTGTGGGAATGCATAACCTATGGGGGCAAATGTATTCCAGTATTTACTTGATATACTGAACCACATGGCTGTTAACATCCACATTGTCAGGCTTGGTCCACATGTCTTGCACTAAGGGGTTCTGTGTATACCTGTGGACTGACCAGAGTGTGTCAGACTGTCCACATTTATTGGCCATATCACTGCTGTAGTTCGCAAGATCATTACTGTGCTAGCAGTGATACTGTACTATAATATCCTTAGGATGTCTGTCAGTAGCCAAGGGCAGACATGTTAAAAGCAGATGTGACCTCCCACACACAAGATGCCTGTTAAGTCAACCCCTATTACAGTAGCAACAGTCTACATATATACCTGAAATACATACCTAACTTCCCCTTGCACTAAGATGTTGGGACTATTGGGGCTGAGGAAGGACTCCACTCCATGTTCTGGACATATGGTGAACGTATATGCATATATCATTATCCATATATTTATATAGATATATACACATATACATATCGAAATACATAGATGTATGTGTATATCTATATATATATATATATATATATATATATATATATATTTATATATATATATATATATATATATATATGTGTATATAAGCACTCAAATATATATACATATACACAGCAATATATGTCTACACATATGCAGATAGAGATCCATATGCACATATACTTATGGATATCTACATATATATCGACAGTAATAGGTCTATCAGGATAGATATGTATGCACATATAGTTACAGATATCTACATATATATCTACATAAATAGCCATATCTGTACACATAGGATGTGCATACATATATAGTTATACATACATACATCTATATATGCATATATATATATATATATATATATATATATATATATATATATATATATATATATATATATTTATTTATATATATGTATATGTACATACAAAGAGATCTACACATGGCCATATATATGATGCACATCTATATATGCATATATATATATATATATATATATATATATATATATATATTTATTTATTTATTTATATATATGTATATGTACATACAAAGAGATCTACACATGGCCATATATATGATGCACTATACATATGTGTATACAGACATATGTATGAATATACATGTGTATGTACATGTAGACATATATCAACATATGTATATGTATATATCAATATTCCTATCATGTGTAAGCATCACGGTTGTGTATAACCTCCCAGATGTATCTCACTGTATGTATCTGATATGTGTACATTATGATCAAGCAACATATGTGATGCAACAGTCATATTAATAACAAGTACTACACATTTGTGGAAGTAAAGGCAATTGTTCAATACTAATCAATATGTGTATTGACACATGTATTGGAAAAATAGCCCTGGTAACCAGTCCACACCACCCAGTCCGATAACATAGCAGGGTAATGACATCTGTAATAAGTGTATGTAATGCCATGGTCAATACATGCACTTATGTGCTGTCATTACAGTAGCAAGGGGTGTGAGAGTCATGTCTGAGACACAGAAGTATATGAGGCCTGTACAGCACTGTTATCCATGTGAATGTGTTACATACAGGGGTAGTAGCCCAGGGTACGTGCTGTCACACTGGCATGTAGTATATCATGGTGGTACTACTGTTGATAGTGCTTTTCCAGGCAAGAGTAGAGTGCTAAATGCAGTACTGACAACAGGGCATAGCTGGACTCTGAGACCTCCCTGTTGTATCCTTGGTGTGTGAGCTGTGTCACAGTATATATCCCCTACTGGATAATGATCCATGTGGAATGTAACTGTAGACTACCGTCTGTACAGCACATGTTATTGATGGCTTCCAACATGTTGTTATGGCATACATATTGTTGTCAAACGTCTATCTGTCAACACATTCATCCTACTGCATAGCTACTTGCCAAGCTGATGACTGTCAGTCCCTGTACAGATGTGCTGATGGCAGGTATCCAGATGGGATATGTACAAGCAACCTATGCTTGATTGACACTTACATGTCTGCCCAGCTGTGTAAGAACTGGCACATATAGGAGACAACACCCTGTATGCACTACATGCCATGGGTACCTCCACTACACCACCACAGTCAACAGAACATGCTTGGGTACAGGTCTCCATCACAGACACTAACCATGTGCTGCAATACATGTTGCATATATGGCAACTTGATCACCTCAGTGGCCATGTGCAGGAGGCACCCAGAGGATTGGCTGATGCATGTCACTCGCACCCTGAGAGTCACAACAATGGTGTATTTCGATAGATTCCCTGCTGCCACATGGCAGGTGGTAGGATACCACTGTACACACATCCCCTACACAACCCATCACTTCATGGGCAATAGCTAGGTACACAGCAGTAATGCACCCCAGTACTGACACATGTGTTCATGTGCATTACTGAGTATAGCAGTGTCTGTGTGTTAGCACAACTATACTTGGGAATTGCATGAGGGGCTTCACAACCACCACAACACCCATTGCCATAGTCAGTTGTGGCTGCTGCCTTATGGGACATTACATGTACCCTGTTATGTTCCTGTCCATACTGGCTACATGAGCCTTACAGTGCCAGCACAACAGTGTTGTACAAATGGGTCGATAGGCATGGCATGCCCATTGAGTTCTGGCAAGTGTGTGTATGTGTGCATGTCCGTATATCTGTAGGATACAGCATTCCGAGGCCACATACTCCTATTAAGCTACCCATTGCCACACAGTAGTACAGATAGTGTTGTTGCTGCCCATAGGTGAGGCATGACAATGCAACACCCTACTATGCCTGTGGAATGTGTATTAGATGCATATCCCTGTAGTACCACTGATGGGATATACAATGGGTTGTATTGCAGTCGTGGGCAATGTGTGATGGTGGGTATGTCAGAGTGTCATCATGGGTTTCAGGGAGTAGAATATCCACTGTGGGATGTGGGTGCTGTGTACACTGTCATTACACCAAGGTACACCCGGTATATGTCCCATGTACCACTTTTTGTTTACCACTGTCACCATCAACCATACAGGTAAATGATACTACAGTCCAGCCCAGTTATGCATGTGCTGTGTGCAGCCTACCTGTAACACATTGGTCACATGGTCAAGTTAGTTAGCAGCGATAGGCCCAGGTCTCTCAGACATGTGTCTACCTGTTATGCATCTGTTAATGTGTATATGAAGGTATGTCACACTATGTATTGTCCATATACACCCATTACATCCTCCATTAGCATACTGTACATGTCTGTGGATGTTCTGCATGTAACATGTAACCTGGAACATATCGCACCCTAAATGCTGTGTGGTGTGTGCAATGAAAGCCACACAATTCAGTAGCACTACATACCTAGGTAGGGGTCTAGGCCCAGTGTTGCCAAGTGAGAGTGTGCGTGTATTTGGATGGGTCTACATCAGGTTGCAGATTATATACGTCCCAGTGGGTCACCTGTCCATGTGGCACAGGCAATAACTGTTATACAAACCTGTGACATGTGTTCAGCTATAGCCCAGATATGTCACAGCCATGGTGTCACCACAGTGCCATACCTCATTGTGGAATATGACCACAGACCATCCTCATGCTGACACATGTACACCTACAACACAAATGGATAACATTATGGAGACCACAATCAACCAGTGTTACTAACAGCTATAATGCATCATTGCTGGATGGCTACACTACCTGACATGTATGCATTAAACTTTACTCCTGACAACATGTTACACTGCAGTACTTTGGTACACTGTAGTACAGTCACCGTGTGCATCAGAACCATATTAGCCTGTCTTTGCATTGATGTTATGGATGACAGGGATGTGGCATAGGTATCATCATATGCACAGGGTGTGTTGTTGGTTTGCTACAGGCCGAGGGTGGGCCATACATTTGACACCATGTGTGTGGGTGAGGGGTGTAATGAGGAGGAGTGGGTGTGGTGATGTGGTGTGTGTAGGTATGGGGTTGCCCTAGTTGTGTTCGTATAGTGTGTGGGTAAGCAAGCACACAGTTCTGCCATGTGGCTGCCCTACACAGGTGTTTATGGACAGCTGCAGACCATACCTGGCAGGGTGTGCAGTTCACTGCCTCCAGCCATGGACATGTGGACTGTACCTGCCAGGGTTCCACGGGCATGTCCAGGTACAGGCCTTGATGTGCTACTCTCCCCTGATGATGACAGATGTCCGCTGGAACCAGGTCCCTCCTGGGACTGGCCCAGTCCACATGCTCGTGGCATGCTGTGTTGTGGTGTGGACAGCACCCCCTGCAGTGCTGGAGCTGGTACTGCCACTATGGGAGCCCCTTGGTGTCCTAGCACATCCACGTTGACTGCCAGCTGTTGGCATTGCTGGCGTACATCCACATGGCCGTCGCCGCACTCCCACCACATGTTCAAGCACAGACAAACCACGGTCGATGAGGGCAATCATCTCACTGGTCCATCTATCCATGAGCTCGGTATAAGCACGGATGGCACCAGACAGTTCACGGAGTTGTTGCTTGCAGATGTGAGAGCAGCCCTCTGCAGCCTCAGGCCCTGTCTGGTGTAACATTCCATACATGCCTGTACTGCCATAACAGCCTGAAACATGCACCTGGTGGTACTAGTTGTGGCGCATCTGCCAGGGGCATGATGACCAGTGGCCCTACCATGAGCACCTTGGGACATCTGCCTATGTGGTGCCTTGCCAGACATCTGGCTATGCCTGCTGTGACCAGACACAGTAGACATGGTTACTACACTCTCCTGTGCACTGTCACCAAACGCCAGCTGTCCCTCCACTATGGCCACTGGTGATGAGGTATGTATAGGCACTGAAACTGTGTGCGGGATTGGGGTGGCTAAAAGGAGGATGTCAAATGATGGCGCTGTTTTGGCCCATGACAACCCCACCTTTGCCTCAACAGTACTATCATCATCTTCGGTGTCTGTATGGACACCAACATCAGATTGCATGCAGGAGGGACCTTGACCCACCTCACCACCTCTGGGGAAAAACAAGAAATGCACTTTAAGACCTGTACAGTATTGCATAACAGTGCACACACACACACACACACACACACACACACACACACACACACACACACACACACACACACACTCACACCACCTTAATACCTACCTGTCCATGACTTTACAGACAGTCCCACATTTAGTCCCATGCGTTCTCCATCCTACATCACACTTGGTAACACACACTCATTAATACTACTCATTAATGTATCATTCCTCTAAATGCCTAGACAAGTGATCACAACACAAGACCTGTTACTCCATTAGCTCCCTGACCTGAGTGGAGTGGTTTTACATGGCCTCACTGATGTCATTCAGTGTTCACCCTGTGTATGTCGGGACATTGTGAGCATGGCCCCTATATGTAAGGGGCTACTATGTTCACTCCATAATATCACACACTGGAGTGTCATGTGTACGTATTGATAAGTACATGTTAGATATGCTGCTCAATCAACCTATCATGTAACAACTGTAATATATGGATACACCCCCTGGTGTTGTCTAGTAATTCCCCAATGCATCTGTAGTGCTGCATACGTGGGTTGTCAGTCACCTCTCTTCTGAATGCGATATTAAGGGTATACCTGGTGTCTACCTTCCCTCCCAATGCATGTTCTATGCTACAGACCTTATTATACTATCTGCTGTCCTGTGATTACATACATAACAAGTATTCCTGGTGTGTCATGTGTCAGTCCATGTCCATGTACTGTATGATCCCAAAGGGAAGTACTGTGGTATGACCAACCCCGTAATCACACATGTGCATACATGGACTCCAACACAAGCACACACACACACATGCACACATGCATCCTACACGCATTAACCTCCCTCCACTTCACCAGAGTGACCCTACAGATAAAATAACCACCCACTGAGACACACACACACAGACACACACACACACACACACACACACACACACACACACACACACACACACACACACACACACACACACACACACACACACAGGTGAGGTTGCACAATGACAGTACACACAATCCTCCTATTATCCATCTGTCAACATGCATAACATCTGGTACACAACAGCATGCAGTGCAGCTATAGCTAATCCATGCTAGCAACAGTATACCTGTGTGTGATGCATGTGCTGTGTTAGTAGGTGATGGCCCTTCCCCTGAATACCACTGCAACCATGTACACAGTATTGCTGTGCACCTGTTCTGCACCCTGTCATATACTGTGCACCAAACCTCACAGGTGTACAACCCATTGCTGAATGTGTGGTACTGTGTCAGTTATGTCAGCTCTAATGCTCACAGCCCCTATGTTTATCAGCAACACATATCTGGGATGATATGTTGACAGATGTCATCTGTGAATGCCTGATGTCTGGTTTACAGATCTCAACATCAGCGAACCATGTATGACCAATCCGATATTATTACACTGACAACCGTCAGAGCATAACGTGGCTATGGGGAGTGTACATACCCTGACTGACATAACGCACCCTTCCTTGATCTGTGATGGGACCACATCACTGCATATATTAACAGTACATGAGCCCGATATGTGACATATATCCTGTACATTCACATGCAGTGTCTACGGAATGTGTTAGGTGTGTGGATGCTGACTGTGATGCATACACTCTGTATGTGCATGTGTGCACACCCTTATCATGATGGTTTGATGCACCTATTGTTATGTGTACTACAGCAGTTACTACTCCTGGCAGGGGTATACTAGCATGGGCTATCTGCATTTGCCAGTGTATGTTCAGTCTGCCCTACACATGTCCCCCAAATGCATGATTGCAAGGTCTACTCATGTGCATGTGTCCCTTGGTGTTCACACACTGCCATCACTATTGCTGTGGGGTCGGGCTACATCTGCCGCAGTTCCTGATCCTGACTGTGTTCGGATACAGCCATTCTTAGCATCCTTAGGATGCCTGCTGCAGTGCACTGGTGTGTCATGCTAACACCCCCTCCCCACCTTCAGCCTTTTTGCAGATGCTTGACAAGTAAGGCCTACACATGTGTGTCAGTTTGCAGTGTCCAATACACTGCACACCACATGTTACAGCCTAGTCCCAGCTGATAATGTGGACCACAGTAATACATTATGCCATGGTGTAACTCTGTAACAGTTGTCATTGTACTACTGGTATATACACTGTTCTTGCACTTTATATGGGTGATGTTTCACACATGTCCCTACTGTAGGCCATGTCTCCCACCATTATGTTACTCCCTGTGGACACATTCCACAATGACAGGATGTTATTTATCTTGCAGGTGTCTGACTTACCCTTCCAATACCCCATCATGGTCACCACTGTGACGCCATGCATTTAACAGCAACAATATGTGCATATGTACAGCATGCATTCTGGGTAGGTGTGTTAGATGTGTGCAAGGAATATACCATAGCCGTTACATGCCCGGTGCATTGGCAAGCAACAACATAAACCATACTCGATGGCTACAGGCTGCTGGCTTGGTGGTATACCGTAGGGACCTACAAAAGAGGGTGAGAGATGCAAAGTCAGTGGCCACACCTGTGGCATTGCAACAGGGTGGGTGCAGCATTACAGTACATCAACAGTACATATTCACAATACTACCACGTATGCACATCTGTTTATCACTACTATGCACCTGGACTACATGAAAAGAGACATGGAAGAGCTCTTGGATCATGTGACCCAGACAGGTATGACCATAGCCCTGAGTAGCATCCTGCCTTCGCCCAGAATGTTACCACAGTATTAGGACAAAATGATTGTCTTCAACAATTGGCTAAGCTTCTGGTGTCATTCAAAGGGGATCCAGTATTTGTCTGCCTGGGATGACATGATCGACAAACCATGATGCTTTGCCAGAGATGGTCTGTACATGTCACCCCTGGGATTCAGGTTACTGGCTAAAGCTCTTGCCACCCCTATAGTGCCTTTTTTAGGCAAGGTTCAAAGGATAAAACCAACACCATAACAGATACAAGCATGCAAAATCTGAAGGTAATGCTGATCAATGCTAGAAGTCTAAACCTCAAAATGCACTCTCTCAAGGCACTCCTAAAATTGGAGAACATCGATATCTGTGCAGTAACTGAGACCTGGTTCAAGGCTCCAGAGAGCACCCCTGCAATACCAGGTTACAATTCTTACCACACTTTTTGGCCACAAAAACCAAGACCAAAACACTAAAGGTGGAGGAGTGTCCATATTCACCAAGGATATTCACACCTCCAGGCTAGTTGCCCAACACAATGCATCAGAAATTCTCCAGGTGCAACTAACACTAGGTAAGACTGCAATCCAAACTGTAGCTTGCTAGAGATACCCGACCATGCCCCAAGATTCTCACTACACCTTTCTAAACATACTGGAAAATATTAAGATACAACCAAACACCCTAATACTGGGTGATTTCAACTGCCCTGCCATTAATTGGGAAAACTACTTGGGTACCAACTTCTTTTCCCAATGGTTCTTGGAATTCATAAATTCCAGTGCTCTGGATCAACTAATCCAATGTCGCACCAGAGGCTCTAATATCCTAGACCTGGTCATTACCAACATGTGAGATAGATGCTCCACACCAATGGTCACCCCCTCATTGGTCAGGACTGACCATAAGCAAATCACCCTTGACATCCACATCCCAACCCCACCCCCCCAGTAAGGAAACCTCCTTAAAAAACTTCTCCAAAGCCAACTTCATGCTACTGAAGTCAGAAGTGACAAACTTCACAACACCCACGCAGACGGGATTTGGAAGTTCCACTGCAGAATCCTACACTAAGGCACTGTACGAGCACATCCACTTGTGCATGAATCGTGCCATCCCAAATAGAAACAAGATGCTCTTCTCCAAAAAAAAAAAGAAGCCAATCTTGTGGTCCCCTGCTATAAACAAACTATACAACAGAAGGAAGAAACTGTTGCAGAAAAGAGGAAAATCCCAGGATGCAAAAAACTCCCTCACCAGCCTCAGTAAGAAGCTGAGATCCATTCATAAAATCCTCTAAAGCTAGTTACAAAAATAAAATTGCCAAAGATTCCAAAGACAACCACAAGGCATTCTATAGTTATGTCAAGAATCTAAATGGCAATGCTCAGATCTGCTCTGAGCTACAACAGAATGGCATTAAATATACTGATCCCAAGGATATTGCCAATATCCTGGCAGATCGATTTAGTGCCAACTTCACCCCCCTCTCACCCCCTAAAGGGCCCATCTCAATACCAAAAGATTGCCAAAATCCGATAATCATGGCCACACAGGTAGAAACCACACTCTCCAAAGCTAAGAATACAGCATCCATGGGACCAGATGACATCCCAGGCTGTGTACTACATGAACTACAAAATGAACTGGCACCCCACCTAAGTGTCATGTTTAATAATAGCCTCACCTCAGGGTTCATGCCCACTGAGTGGTGCACAGCTGCAGTTATCCTGCTCCACAAGGGAGGATCTGCCTTGGATCCCGGGAACTACCGTCCCATCAGTCTGACAAGCCTGATCTGCAAGGGCATCGAATGCATTATCATGGAACTTATAAACAAAGACATTGGCAACCTTCAAATACTGGACCCCACCCAGTTTGGGTTTGCGAAGGGCCGATCTTGTCTCCTGAATCTGATTGATGTCTTTGAATCAGTCTCCAGAGCTGTGGACAAGGGTAAGGTAGTCCACACAGCCTATCTGAACGTCGCCAAGGCCTTCAACACCACCCCCCACTCTGGAATCATAGATAAACTTACTAAGCTGGGCATAAATCCCTACGTCACTTGATGGGTTGCCAACTGGCTTACTGACAGAACCCATACTGTAAAAGTAGCTGACTCCAAATCCAGCTCCAGAGAAGTGACAAGTGGAGTACCTCAAGGTTCAGTCCTGAGACCAATCTTGTTTGGCATCTACTTCTCTGAAGTACATTCCAACACTAAGGGACTCTGGCTAACAAAGTTCGCAGATGACTGCAAACTGGGAGCCATTATTGAATCCCCAAATGATGTGAATATTCTACAAAAGAGCCTTACAAAAACAGATGCCTGGTGCCAGAGCCATGGGCTCAAGCTTAATGCCAAGAAAAGTATAGTTATCCAACTTGGAAAAAAAGATGTACCCATGAATTACCACATAGGTGGCATGACACTAAACATTGAAAGTGTGATGAGAGACTTAGGGACACAGGTGGACAGTGGTCTCACTTTCGATAACCATATTGCCACAACAGTCAGGAAATCCTTCTATGTGGCACACCTCATCACTAAGGGCTTTTTGTCCAGAAAAAAGGAGGTCATTGTCCCACTGAACTCATCCCTCATTTGACCCATTATAGAGTATAATGACCCGTTTGGTATGTACCTCACAAGACATCTGCAACAGCTAGAAAGGCCACAGAAATACCTCACTAAAAGAATCACAGGCCTAAAGCAGATGCCATATGCTGACTGTCTAAAAAAACTCCAGCTATACTGTGTGGCATATTGTCTACTCAGAGGCAATCTCTGCTTAACATACAAGGCCATGTCAAACCCTGAGCTGTTGGACATGCTCCAGTTAAAAAAAAATCCCAATCCCTCAGAGCCACATGCTCCAGGGATCTAAACATTGTCATCACAATGAACAAAACATGCTGGAGGGATAGGTTCTGTACCCAGAGACACCCCATACTCTGGAATAGACTGCCCATACATGTCAAGCAGAGTGCCTCATTGGCCCTCTTCAAAAGGAACCTTGATGATTGGATTGGAGATAGGAAATTCACCCCAGGGATCATGTCAGTCGCCCTGCTAGACAGGGGTCCAGCGAAGTAAATATTGTGGGAAGAAATATCCAGGGAATTGTTATGGCTAGGCTTGCATAGACCCTAGGGCCGATAGCCTAGTACCAACCTATGAACCTATGAACCTATGAACCTAGAAACTATATCTATGACATGTCAGATATTAATGTTCTACCTGTACAGATGCAGATGCATATGCAACAGTGGTAACTGATATGCCCTGTGGCCTTACCTGCATGCTCCTCAGCTGGTGTGTGGGTAACACTCACCTCCACAATGGTGTCCGGCAGTTGTTGGCTATGCATACAGGCAGGTGCCATGGTGCTGTCGAGGAGCTCCTCAACACGTGTCAAGCGGGGACAGATGGCATGGCCCCCCCTGTTGCGAGGTATTCCCCCGGACTGCAGCAGCACACCGACAGGCATTGTGAAGCAGGTCAGAACAATGATGCCAGATCTGATCATAACTGTGGTTGTGCAGTCCAACATCATTGACTCTGTGGACTAGGTCATTCCACAGGGCAGTCCAGTCCTACTGCTCATGGACAGCCCAGCCAGACAGGTCAGGGCAGTGCTGGATTAGGTGGTTTATCACTATGTCGTTCTCAGCAGCTGAGTAAGGTGGGAGCCATCCATGTGACATCTTGCCTGAAAGACATAAAGATGGATACAGGTCTGAGAAACTCATACAGCAAGGTTACCACAGTTCTTAATACACATCTCTGTCACCCCCCCCACCATATCAGCAACAACAAACTGTACACACAACTCAATAGGTATGGCTACAGCTTACCTACCAGTGGGACAGATATTGTATTGTACCACACTTTGTGCTATGTGTTTGTAGCCATGTTCCCTGTGTGGACACTATAATTGCTGACCTGTTACAGACTATTCACCTGCATGCCATTGTCAGGGCTACTGTGGTTCCATATATGCCTGTGGTATGCTTACTATGTGATTGCTGCACATCTGACATTCTGTGTTATTGGGGATATCTATGCATGCTGTTGGACATGTTCCGGGATTGTGTAGGCTATTACTACCCACATATGTTCTATAACAGTGACACAGTATCATGTTTAGGGAATATATGCCAGCAGAACCACCTCTCTAAACTCATCTGCCCATTTTACCAGGCAACATCACATGTGGGACCCACCCTGGGGCCTCCTCTTGTACTGGTCCAGCACTACCTTCAGGTGGAACCAACTCAGGGGATGTTGTCCCCCCCAGGAGGCATACACAGACATGATTCTGTCCCCCGAGATCAGGACCAGGGTCTGTTCCAGAGCAGGCTCCACAGACACATGTGGGATGTGCTACATCACCTTGAGGGACCCAGTACACATTCACAGGGTCCACATGCTCCTCTTGCTCAGCCTCCAGGCCAGGCACCTTCACGACATGGACTGCTGTTGTGCGTAGCAGTGGGTGGGAGGCTTGTTCCCATTGTGTCCATATTGGGACCCATGGGGCTTCCAGATCACAGGCCACACACACCATGCAGGGTGTTTACCTACCACATATGTTACATACCACCCCTGTAGCCTGTCCTCTATATCTACCAACCCGGACCACTTCCACAACTATACCTGCCATACATCCCCATATTCCCTTACCCTACTTCACAGACAACGGCAATGTGATTCCAACAAGGGGGTCACATGTGACATACCCATCCGTCTTGCACACACAGACAGCTGTATATATCTTATTGCTATATGTGCTGTTCCCTCATACATAGCATGCAGCATTGTGGTGGTAATGTAGGAGACATGTATTTACATACATGTATATGTGTGTGTGTGTGTGTGTGTGTGTGTGTGTGTGTGTGTGTGTGTGTGTGTGTGTGTTTGTATATATGTAGACATGCATATAGGTGTATATCTATATATGTGTAGATATATATGATGTTGTATATATGTGTTTATATATATGTCTACATATGGATATCTGTATATTTGTGGGGGTCCCATACAGAATGCCGACAGCTCACAACGCCGACATCCATATATGGTCGACTTTCAGAATATCTACAATGGGCAAACGCTATCTCCCAATAGTGCGGAATGGAAACATTTCCATTCTTGCACTGTAGTGCGATCTTGGAGTTGGCATATTAAAGGTACGGGGGTGTGGGGGTGCAGGGGGGCATAGCTCCCCTGCTAACACAAAAAAGAAATTTTATTTTCCTTTTTTGTGAAGTTCTGGCACTGACAATATTGTGAATGTCGACCATATGGCGTCGGCCATATGGGTGGTGGTGTTTTGGGCTGTAAGTGTTCTGTAGGTGATCCATTTGTGGATATACATATACACACACACACACACACACACACATATATATATATATATATATATATATATATATATATATATATATATATATATACACATACACACACACATATTCATACGTACATCTGGGGTACATTCAGTCATCAGGTCCACAATCTCACAACACCTTTCTGCACAGCTGCCATGTTCTGCCTTACTACTATACAGACAGGTGCCACATATGGACGCAGCCTAACATTAGGGGGGGGTATATGTAGGGCCAGATTACAGGTAACCCTATTACACAACTATGGCATTCCAGCATGCTACAATACATGTTAACCTGAGTATCCTGCAAGTGGTGGGCTATGGAACCCATGTGTCCATCATTATGGCATTACTTCCACCACCAGATATTGGCCACAGTAATATACATGCTTCCCATTACATAACAGACACTATAATGGCTTACATCTTATCAGTCAGTGCTGCTCTGCACAGTTGAGGAGTATGGCCCACTATCCACAGGGACATACTCTAGTGTCCTTATCAGTTGATCAGCTGAACATTATTACAACAACAACAACACCTGATGGCACATATAAGTCATTCCACATCATCTATTCCACTATTATGGACCAGTTACTACAGTCAATTGCATGCATATATACTTCACATACCTGTTGTGGGAATGATGTCTCATCTGGATAGTTTGCTGGATGGATGTTTTTTTTTTTTTTGCCTTTTACTAACTCTCTCTCTCTCTCTCATATTTCACATATGGGCCTGTGTTCCAGCCTCTGTCCTCCACCTATATACCAGGCTTTGTCCATATGACATGCTGTCAGGGGTTGCTTTATAGTGGGCTGTGAGTATGTAATGCTGCCATTCCTGCCATCAGTTCACTGCTGTTGTGTCCCCCACACATATTGTAGGGTTGGGTCCATATATGTGTGTGGGCTTCATCTACACAATACATGTGTGCCCTTATGCACTCCAGAGGCCAGTGTATGTAACAGTGGTATTTGGCCCTGTATGTCAGTCTATGGGGGGGGGGTGCACCATAACTAACCTAGGCTGTTACAACATGTGGGGGTATCAGGGTTTAGCTGCCTTAAGTTACCTAGATGTACATTATCATACAATTCACCTTCGGTAAATGCAGGCCTACTGCTTCCTGCCATACAGACTGTTCTGTCTGTCAGTATGATTGTGATGGTGTCAGTTTTGCCTTGTTATGCAACAGATGCATCCCATTGTGTCAACTGAGGTCTTTACCCCCTAGGGAATTTGTGCAGAGTGTAGATAGATGCTGCTGGACTACACATATGCATAACTTACTGTTGATTGATTGTTATCCTGTGGCCCAGTCTATCTTTACTATTGTACTCCTTGAAGGCCACGGACTGGACAGCAACATATGTAAACCTTTCCAGAATACTGTATTAATATAACTGTTTCACATTTGCATTAGTCTGCTTATATGTATGCCAGATTATAAACCGTCATATGACATGCAATATACAACTGTAATAGTACACAAATAAAGCTTTCCCATGTATGCAAACCTGTGTGTGGTGTTATATCCTTTGACCTCTCTGTGGGTATATGTTGCAGGCAACAATTGTCATTTCTATGGGTGGCTCATACAGAGTCCAGTTGGTAAGGTGGCAACTGTAGGCATAGTTGCTGTTCCGTATTCTGTGCATCTTCTACATTTGTATCTTCAAATACATATCTCTGCGTGTGTGTATGTGTAGTTAAATATATATCTATATCTATATATCTATCTATATATATATATATATATATATATATATATATATATATATATATATATATATATCTATATCTATGGGTTTACCACTGCATAACCAATCACATGTCAGTCGAACCCATCAGTGATCAATTCCGATAACCGAATTTGTGCATGTCAAATGGTCGGAATGTCGCAAAACCAACAAATGTGGCATTTTTGTTCGCTCTACATCCGAAATGAATGCTAACATGGGTCACAAAGGGGGCATGGGTTTGCGATTCGATACAGCTGTGTTCGGCAATGTGTATATTTGCCGCACTCCTTTCGGTCATCAGGGCTCGATCATCTGTCCATCGGTTATACGGCGGTAAAACTATATACATATATATATATATATATATATATATATATATATCTGCATATATGTCTGTGTATATGTATCTTAGGAATGTTGATTGCTTTCACATTGTACATTCCCTATGGTAGCCAGACTGTGGGATGGAGTACTGTTAACATCTTGTGCCCATGTTGTGTCAGGTCCTGGTTATGGGATTTGCAACAGTTGGTATTGTATTGCAGGGCAGACATGTTTGGCTGTGGGGTGGGGGGGAATATCTTTACGAACAAGACATATATATATATATAGATGTATGCATATGTTTAAATATATATATATATATATGTACATGTATATATATATATATATATATATATATATATATATATATATATATATATATATATGTACATATACATAGGATAGGATATGGATATTGTGGGTCATCTGAGTACCCTATGTTCCACAGGGAAAAAGTATATTCTAGTGGTAGTAGATTATGCTACAAGATACCCTGAGGCAGTGACTCTGTTCTCCATTGAGGCAGAAAAGGTGGCAAATCCTTTGTTAAGAGATTTTCAGCAGTGTAGGTTTCCCAGAAGAAATACTGACTGACAGAGGTGCCAATTTCATGTCAGCCCTGCAGGCTTGTCTGTGGAAGTACTGTCGGGTGAAGCACCTGAAGGCCACCTCATACCATTCCCAGACTAATGGTCTTGTTGAGAGGTCAAACTCTACAATCAAGTCCATGCTACGGAAATTTGCAGACCAGTTTAAGAGAGAGTGGGAGAAATATTTTCCACATCTGTTGTTTGCTTACAGAGAGGATCACCAGGAATCCACAGGTTTTCACCCTTTGAGTTGTTGTATGGGCATAGGGTGAGAGGACCTCTAGATTTAATCTGAGACGAGTGGGAGGGTGAGTGTGAATCTCACAAGGAGTCTGTTGTGGCATATGTCCTAAAGATCAGGACAAGGCTCACAGAACTCATGGGCTTGGCCCAGGAGAACCTGGCAGAAGCCCAACAGCAGAAAAATGTCTGGTATGACAGGAATGCCCGAGCTAGAGAGTATGCTGTAGGGCAGTAATTAATGGTTCTCATTCCTGTCAAACACAACAAGCTGCAAGCAGCCTGTGAGAGATGCTACAAGATGGTAAGCAAGGTAAGTGATGTTAACTACCTGGTAGAACTGCTAGGCAGGAGGCAGGGGCACAAATAATATCATGTTAACATGATGAAACCTTACCATAATAGGGAGGCCCTTATGCTGAGTATGTGCTATGGATTGCAGGAGGAGTCTGAGGGAGATCTGGTGACTGATCTCCTCAGTGAAGCTCGGACTGACACCGCAGTGGAAGGGGTAGCAATGTCCCAAAAGCTATCTCTTACCCAGGTTCGAGAAATCCAAGTAGTGTTACAGGAGTTTGGGGACATGTTCACAGGGAAACCAGGGTGCACCCACCTGGTGCAGCACCAGGTGGATACAGGACCCCAAAGGGACTTTGAGGGAGGAGATACAGGAAATGCCTGAACTAGGGGAAATTCAAGAGTCCAACAGTCCCTGGGCCTCCCCAGTAGTGCTGGTGCCAAAGAAGGATGACAGCGCCAGGTCCTGTGTGGACTACAGGAAATTAAATAGTCACACAGAGTCAGATACTTACCCCATGCCTAGGAAAGATGAGGTCCTAGAGCAACTGGGTGGGGCTAAGTATCTTACCACCATTGATCTTACCAAGGGTTATTGGCAGGTGCCCTTGACTCCCAGTGCTAGAGAGTGGTCAGTCTTTGTCATTTCTTTTGGCTTGTATGAGTACAAAGATGCCGTTTGGGATGAAAAATGCCCCAGCGACTTTCCAGAGGCTGATAGATCATATCCTAGCAGGAGAAGGAGGGTTTGCCCTTGCTTACCTAGATGATATTGCCATTTACAGCCATTCCTGGCAAGAACACCTTTAGCATAAGTCTCCTACCTGGGACATAAAGTGGGAGTGGTAAGATCAGGCCAGAATCTGCCAAAGTTTAAGCCATTCAGGCATGTCCTGCACCAGTTACCAAAAAGCAGGTGACGGCATTTTTAGGGACAGCAGGGTACTACAGAAAATTCATCTTCAGTTATAGTACCATAGCTACTCCCCTTACAGACCTGAGAAAGAAAAACAGGCCAGATAAGGTAGTGTGGACCACAGCATGTGATCAGGCATTCCAGAAGCTTAAAGAAGCTTTGGGAGGACCCTCTGTGTTAGCCAGTCCGGATTACAGCAAATAATTTGTTGTGCAGGTGGATGCTTTGAACCATGGGGTGGGGGCTGTACTTAGCCAGATTCTTTCAGCAGGAGAAGAGCACCCAGTGGTTTATCATAGTCATAGGCTCCAACCCAGGGAGGAATGTTATGCAGCTGTAGAAAAGGAATGTCTAGCCATAGTGTGGGTACTGCAGAAACTTCAGCTTTATCTGTATGGAAGGAAATTCACTGTAGTTACAGATCACAATCCCCTAACATAGTTACACCAAGCCAGCCAGCAAAATGCTAAGTTGCTAAGATGGAGCCTATGGTTGCAATTAAATGATATGTCAGTTCAGCAGCACAGTGGAATTAGCAATGCCAGTGCAGATGCGCTCTCAAGATAGGGAATGGCATAAGGTATACTCGGATAGACCTAACCCTCTCAAGCAACGTTTCTCAAGGGTCACTTGAAAAACTAGCTTGTGTTCTCAGGGAGGGAAGATATGTGAAAAAATGAAAGGCTGCCAGCCCAGCCAGATAGAATCTTGTAAATAATTCTATGTGATTTTCAAATATTAATACAATCCACAGGCTGGTTTTACAAATGTAAAAGTGAACTATATGTTATGATTAAACTGTATGTTGTACTGAGCTTCAAAAAATGTAACCACAGTGCACTCTGCTGGAAGAAAGCTGATACGTCAAGCATTGTATGACTGATCTCAAACTCAGAGACATAATGTCTGGGCTAAGACATTCCTTCTATTCTTCTGAGACCAGAGTTAATTGCTAGATTTTACATGTATAATGTCTTTTATTACTGTGGCTCCTGCAGGTGCAAGATTACAAAGATATGTTAAACTGTAAGTTTCTGTTAGCCTTGGAAATTAAACCAGAGAAGTGTCAAGAATTATGTAATCTAAAATGAGTCAGCAGTGATGTATTATCAATTTAAGACTTTCTCAGAGAGAGAGAGAGAGAGAGAGAGAGAGAGAGAGAATCAGAGCATTTTGGATTTTGTCTGTACCTGAACACATCAACTCACCAGTACTTTGCTTTGTTCTGTATGTACGTAAGTTATTTACAATTTTTTTTCTCTTAGAAATAGACAGATAATAGTAAGATTGGACTAGTTGTTTTCTATATTTATTCAGTCTATTCTACAGTATTATTTTAAACATTTTCCTGTGATGTCTGAACTCTTGACTAGCACTGTGTTGAATTGAGGAGATTTGTCTTGTGTTTTTATTATTCATTATTAAATATTTTTAAACCTTTCAACTGTAGCTGTTTTATGTAGAGATAATTTAAGCTCTAGAGTGCATTGCATGTATATAGTGATACTGCCCAAGCCACTCCACTAAGTCTTGCTGTTCATCATACTTACTAACTGGATAATAATAATATTATACAGCAAAATTGGACACCCTTTGGTAAGGGCCTTATTAGTAGGTGATATTAGTGGTTGGTGGCAGTGATTTCTACCTTATAGTTGGGCAGAGAATTGGGCATAGCTGGAGAACCTGTGCCAGCCTTCCCCAGGAGTGTCTGTGTGTTTGTATATATCTTATATCTGAAAGTGTGTGTGTGTTAGCTACTTGGGCAGGGACATGAAGCACTGGTTGGACAGAGAGGGTGCTGGAGGTTTTAGCTTGACCAGTTGGCTGAGACCTGTACCCTATAGCTGTGCCAGTGTAGGATCTTATTGGGGATCTGGAGAGAAAGGGAGAAACCAGCCCCAGACCGACTGTGATCTCTGTGTGTTCTTAAGGGAAATTGTACTTTACTGTGTGTGTACTTGTTATCCTTCCCAATGTGCATGCCCCTCACTGGTGCTAGTGGTGAGGATTGAGGCTCCTTGATTACTGGGCCAGTGCATGGGCGTCACAATCAGGATGTTATTTTAAACACAATTATACATGTAGAATTCTAGACACAGGATTCTACAGATAGACCTCTAAAACATGTACAGATAAAAAACTACAGGAAACATTTTGAGCACTCAACTCCAACTAAGAATTCTATCAGTATAACTCTATAGGTAGTATTCTAAGCGCACAGTTCAAATGATAGAATTCCAAATACAGATATTCTATGGAGCTGGGATGGTACTCATAAAATTCTACATATAATTCTAAATTCTCAGTATAGGTAGTACTCAGGTAATTCTTCAGAGATAAATCTACATACAAGCTTTCCAGACAAACTTGTAAACCCAAAATCCACAGACAGAATTATGGTCAAATAATTCTGCACATAGAACTGTAAACATCATTCTTAAGAAACTGTTTCAAACACTGCATTTAACAGACAACATTCCAAGTACAATATTTCACACATAGAGTTATATGGGTAGACATCTAATCTAGAAAAGCAAAACAGAATTCTAGAAAGTTTTCCAAAAACAGACTTGCACAAGTAGAATTTTGAACTCTGAATTCTATATGTTAAATTCTGCAAAATTCCAAGCATGAAATTCTATGAAGAGAACTATAGACACAATTCTATAAACAGACTTCCACATAAGAAATATCTATATAGATTAATGTAGAATTCAAGTGATATATTTTACTACTGGGAGTTCTGCTAAGATTTATTGAATCTCATGTTGCTAAATAAAATCTACTAAATACTATTGCTTTTTTGAAGTGATAATTTGTTGTCCATGTTAATGTGGTTAAATTAATTATTTAGTGTCACAAATACATGTATAGATTTTGAACTCAGACCCTGGTCTCCAGGATGCATCATTTTTTTTTCATTTTTTTCAGCTCACTATTTAGTCATGCGACAAGTCTGCTCACCATAATGAGGCATTGTAATGATTTAAAGAGTAAAGCACAACAGAATAGGATGTGAGCCAAATATTTAAGCAAACAATGCGACCTGTTTCTGCAGAGGTAAGATGCATACCCATAATGAAGGCAACAAGGAACAGGTCCAGAATCAGAATCAGGGGCAGGACTGAGATTATAAATAGGCCCTGAAGGAGGAGCAGGATCACAACTAGAAGTAGAATGAGGATTATGAGCAGGCCCAGCATCAGCATCAAGAACCTGAGGTCTAGCTTTAGGAGAAGACCTAGAATTATAAACAAGCCTAGGATTATGTGCAGGCCGTGATAAAGAAGAGGCCTAGAATTATGAGTAGCCTCAAAATTATGAACAGGCCTGGTATTAAGGGCAGAGTATAAGTGCAAAGTAGCCACAGGCTCAGAACTAGGACTAGAAATAGGTTAAGGAAAAGAAAGCCCAGGATTAGAACCATCACATGATTAGCAACATGACTAAGATTAGAAGCAGGCCAAGGGCTGATGAGACGTAGGGCTAGAAGTAGCACACATAGATATAAGATCAGCTATACACCCGGGACTGGGAACAGACCTAGGATTAACTGACCCTTAATCAGGGTCTAGACAAGCACAAGATTATGTATGGATTGCAGAAAACCAAGATCAGGAGTATCTCCTAATTTAAAATTAAGATCAGTAGCAAGAAGCCCAGGATTAAGAATAGTTACAAGATGAGGAACAAGGCCAGAGTTGGGAAAAGGCCCAGGTATTAAAACAGTCTCTTGATTAGGAGCAGGCATAGATCTTTGGATGTTTGGCCAGAAACAAGACATGAGAGTCGAATTCCTGAAGTAGCTCTTACTCATTTAATTTCCTAATGTCTGTATATATTGTGCAGCAAGATCTAAATAAATTATTAATCTAAAAAATCATGTCTGGCTGCATCCTGTATTTTAAGGTTAAGATAAGGTAGTAGTAAATCCTGCCATATGTGATACTGCTGTCATATTCTGGGTACATGTTTATTAACCTCCCTTATGATTCTCAGTTGAAACTGTCATATGCTCACACACACACACACACACACACACACATATATACGCATACGCACTCTCACTCTCTCACACACACACACACACACACACACACACACACACACACACACACACACATATATACACATACACACTCTCTCTCACTCTCTCTCTGTCTCACACACAAACACACACACACACACACACACACACACACACACACACACACACACACACACACACACATATATATCTGTGTGCATATTTATTGTTCTTATCCTGGACTATCCACCACAGCAGCACTTTACATTAAGTTTCTGTAGTCATCAGGCTTACAAACATTTTCGTTAAGCACTGTTTGGGCCTAACTAAAGCCTTTCATATACTCAGAGATGAAATAGACTGAAAGGCTATCAGACCTAGCTAACGAAAATGCCCTCCTATATCCCTTATGATATGCAAACAATTTATCTTCTATTATCTCAAATACTGAATCCATTTATGAGGAAGAGTATATGCCTAATTTTGGAATGACTTGTTCTCTTACGGCTGTGGCTCTACCATAAAGTTATACATGAGACAATAATTTTCCATTTTTCCTACAAATACTTCTGCTCTTCAGCAAAATGAAACAACATCTCCTCCCCATACCACTGATAGTTTGAGACTGTTTCCTTTTTTGCACCCAATTTTTAATTTAATAACATTACTATTCTGAGTCATTATTGTTGCACTGTGTGCCAGACATTATCATTTCTTTTTTTTCTCTAGTCTGACATTGAGTTATGATTGTGTAGACCTTTCCTTCTGTTGTTATGGCCATTCATTTGGATTGCTTTTTATTCTTTGTGGAAAGCTGTTTTTTTCCCATTTTTCAGTCAATTCATTCCCTTTATACCACTGAATACTCATAATGTCATAACCCTATTACCTTTCATAAACTTCAAAGATGTCTGCATTTAAATTTGAAAACATGAGGCTATTTTGGACTAACTGCATAATATTTCCTGTAGACCTTACATTATTATAGCCATGCTTGCTATCAAAGCCAATTGTAGTTGTCACGTTCTTTTGCTGTATAATGACTGAATGGATTAATGTAGAATTCAAGTGGCATACTTTACTATTGGAGATTCTGTTAAGATTTATTGAATCTCGTGTTGCTAAATACAATCTACTAAATATTGTTGCTTTTTTGGAGTGATAATTTGTTGTCCATGTTAATGTGGTTAAATTATTTGTTTATTGTCACAAATACAAGTATAGACTTTGGAACTCAGACCCTGGTCTCCAGGACGCATAATTTTCTTTTTAATTTTTTCATAAGTTCATAGGTTGGTATTAGGCTTTCAGCCCTAGGGCCTATACAAGCCTAGCCATAACAATTCCCTGGTTATTTCTTCCCACAATATTTACTTCCCTGGACCCTTGTATAGTAGGGTTACTAACGTGATCCCTGGGATGAATTTCCTATCTCCCATTCAATTGTCAAGATTCCTTTTGAAGAGGGCCAAAAAGGCACTCTGCTTGACATGTATGGGCAGTCTGTTCCAGAGTCTGGGAAGTCTATGGGTCAGGAACGTATCCCTCCAGCATGTTTTGTTCATTGTGATGAAAAGGTTTAGATCCCTGGAGCACGTGGCTCTGAGGGATTGGGATTTCTTTATGAGTAATATGTCAAACAGCTCTGGAATTGACATGGCCTTGTATGTTAAGCAGAGATTGCCTCTGAGTAGACGATATGCGACAAAGTATAGCTGGAGTTTTTTTAGACGGTCAGCATAGGGCATCTGATTTAGGCCTGTGATTCATTTAGTGAGGTTTTTCTGTGGCCTTTCCAGTTGCTGCAGATGTCTTGAGAGTTACATACCAAATGGGGCATTGTATTTATTCTATAATGAGTCTAATGTGGGATGAGTACAGTGGGACAATTACCTCCCTTTTGCTGGATGAAAAGCCCTTAGTGATGAGGTGTGCCACACAGAAGGATTTCCTGACTGTTGTGGCAATGATCGAAGGTGAGTCCACTGTCTACCTGTGTCCCTTAGTCTTTTATCACACTTTCAGTGTTTAGTGTACTGCCACCTATGTGGTAATTCACGGGTACATGTTTTTTCCAAAAGGGGATAACTATACATTTCTTGGCACTGAGCTTGAGCCTATGGCTCTGGCACCAAACATCTGTTTCTGTAAGGCCCTTTTGTAGAATATTCATTCTACATTTTTTCAGCTCATTATTTAGTCACGAGACAAGTCTGCTCACCATAATGAGGCATTATAATGTTTTAAAGAATGAATCACAACAGAATAGAATGTGAGTCAAATATTTAAGCAAACGATGCAACCTGTTTCTGCAGAGATAAGATGTCTTCCCATACTGAAGACAACAAGGAGCAGGTCCAGAATCAGGATCACTGGCAGGACTGGGATTATATATAGGACCTGAATGAGGAGCAGGATCATAACTGGAAGTAGAATGTGGATTATGAGCAGGCCCAGCCAAAGCATCAGGAACCTGAGGTCTAGGTTTAGGAGAAGACCTAGCATTATAAGCAAGCCTGGGATTATTTGCACACCATGATAAAGATGAGGCCTAGGATTATGAGTAGCATCAAAATTATGAACATGCCTGGTATTATGGGCACAGTATAAGTACAAAGTAGCTGCAGGCCCAGGCCTAGGACTAGAAATAGGTCAAGAAGAAGAAAGCCCAGGATTAGAAGCATCACATGATTAGCAACATGACTAAGATTAGAAGCAGGCCAGCTGCTGATGAGAAGTAGGGCTAGAAGTAGCACACATAAATATAAGATCAGCTATACACCCAGGACTGGGAATAGACCTAGGATTAAATACTCATCCTTAATCAGGGTGTGGACAAGCACACGATAATGCCTGGGATTACAGAACGCCAGGATCATGAGTATCCCCTATTTTAAAACTAAGATCAGTTGCAACAAGCCCAGGATAAGAATAGTTACAAGATGAGGAACAAGGTCAGAGTTAGGAAAAGACCCATGAATTAAAACAGTCTTTTGATTAAGAACAGGCATAGATCTTTGGATGGTTGGCCAGAAACATGACATGAGAGTAGAATTCCTGAAGTGGCTCTTACTCATTTAATTTCCTAATGGCTGCATAGATTGTTCAGCAAGATCTAAATAAATTATTCATCTAAAAAATTATGTCTGGCTGCACCCTGCATTTTAAGGTTAAGATAAGGTAATAGTAAATCCTGCCATATGTGATACTGCAGTCATATTGTGGGTACATGTTGATTAACCTCCCTTATGGTTCTCAGTTGAAACTGCCATATATGCGTTTGTGCACACACACACACACACACACACACACACACACACACACACACACACACACACACACACACACACACACTCTCTCTTTCTCTCTCTCTCTCTCTCTCTCTCTCTCTCTCACACTCTCTCTCTCTCTCTCTCTCCCTCTCTCACGCTCACATATTATATCTGTGTGCATATTTATTGTTCTTATCCTGGACTATCCACCACAGCAGGACATTACATTAAGTGCCTGTAGTCATCAGGCTTAGAAACATTTTCATTAAGCACTGTCTGGGCCTAACTAAAGCCTTTCATATACTCAGAGATGAAATAGACTGAAAGGCTATCAGGCCTGGTTAACCAACATGCCCTCCTATATCCCTCATGATATGCAAACAGTTTATCTTATAATACCCAAATATTGAATCCATTTATGAGGAAGAGGACATGCCTTATTTTGGAAAGACATGTTCTCTTAGGGCTGTGGTTCTCCCATAAGGTTATCCATAAGACAGAATGTTCCATTTTCCTACAAATACTTCTGCTCTTGAGCAAAATGAAACATCTCCTCCCCATACCACTGATAGTTTTAGACTGTTTCCTTTCTTGCACCTGATTTTTTATTTCATTAACATTGCTATTCTGAGCCATTATTATTGTGTTGTGTGCCAGACATTGCCATTTCTTTTTTTAACTGCATAATATTTTCTGTAGACCTTACATTATTATAGCCATGCTTGCTACCAAAGCCAATTGCAGTTATCAAGTTCTTTTGCTGTATATTGACTTAATTATGTGTTTGAGGAATAATTACTTCCCTTGTCTTTGAAAAAAAAATATTTTGAAACTAAGAAAATAAGTAGGAAGATGAATATGGTAGATAGATTTGTCTGTAAATTGCAGTGATATGTCCATTATGGAATACAAGTAAGTTAAATGGCTGCAGAGCTGTAAGAACTGTAAAGCTTTTGATTAAGTCATCTTCACTAATTGGCAAGTATAAGAAGAAAATCAACTATCAGGATAAACCACAGCTAAGTGCTTTGGTTTTAATTATGACTAAGTACAACCGGAGGAAAATTCTGTGCCTCAACAATAGGTTAAAAGACTGTACAGTTACAAAAAAAATGTTGCAGCCCTGCCATACAATATATGAATATTAGGCATTGTAGGAAAACATTAACTTGTTACAAATATCTTGTTTTCAAAAGAATCTTTCTTTATGACCTTCAGAATAGCAGCCTCCAAAAACAAAGTTTACAAACCAAGATGAAAAGTATGTTACTGCAGATGCTCCAGCTCATGGTTCCAGCAGAAAACCATCTCAAAAAATATTCAAAAGCTGTTGACATGTTTGGTTTTAGTACTTTAGTTTTAATAAATGCAAAACGTCTTCAGATAAAACAGTAAAAATCCAGACACATTTGAAATGAAGCTTATATAACATCATAGGTCAGATGAGAACCAAGCCTCCTTCATTCATGAAATTTAAAGCTATACACACCATTAAAAGTATTTACCCCATAGTTTAAACTGCATAGTGTTCCATAGTTATTAATCATTGCTGAAAGATGTCACCTAAACTTAATTTAACATAACAAGCCATAAACAAATCATGAAAAGCATATGAAATGTAAAAAGCATAAAAAAACAAACAAACAAAAAATAAAACACTTGCTCCCAAATTTTGTACTGTTACACAACAAAACAATTCAAAGAAATATCCAAAAATATTCATATAGAGAGCAAAATATAGTAATAAGGAACTATAAGAAGAGTACTAAAGAATAAGAAATAATCAACATTTAAAATGTTTCTTTTTAAAACTTTAAATTTAATTAAACAACCAATGGATGTGTGATCATTAAGTCTGGGCCAGCTATTAGCATGGAGATTGAGTTGCCAAAGTAGCTCACATTTTTCTAAATATATCTGCCACAGATTGCTACATTTTCCTTGTGTTATTTTCTCAATGATAAAACAAAATGCCACGGAGAGCCAATAAGTGATCCCACACCTTTGGTTCGCTAAAATTCAGCAATAAGGCCAAACCAGTCCAAATAGTCAAAATGAGATACTTGCAATAAAAACGTATAAATAATCCACAGTAATATTTTCTTCAGTCCTGAATATAGTGAAACAATTCTCCGTCAATGCCAATACGATGAATGTTCCCCAAGAAAACAACACACGGATGCCAGCTAAAAATGAATTTATTAGCGTAATATCAATAAAAACTGCTTATACCTCTCCACACAATTCCGAGGTTAAGCAGATACAACGCTGAAGTGCGTACTGATAAACAAATGAAATAAAATAATAAAACTAAACATACATTGCACAATGCATTTGAAAATGCGTTTTTAAAAAATATATTGAATGCGTTATAAAATAACACGGACAAGATTGTTACGGTTAAGTGCTTTCACCCAAATCTCTTGGGCTTCTTCTGATTTGGGTGAAAGCGCTTAACCGTAACAATCTTGTCCGTGTTATTTTATAACGCATTCAATATATTTTTTAAAAACACATTTTCAAATGCATTGTGCAATGTATGTTTAGTTTTATTATTTTATTTCGCTTGTTTATCAGTACGCACTTCAGCGTTGTATCTGCTTAACCTCGGAATTGTGTGGAGAGGTATAAACAGTTTTTATTGACGTTACACTAATAAATTAGTTTTTAGTTGGCATTCGTGTGTTGTTTTCTTGGGGAACATTCATTCTATTGGCATTGACGGAGAATTGTTTCACTATATTCAAGACTGAAGAAAATATTACTGTGGATTATTTATATGTTTTTATTGCAAGTATCTCATTTTGACTATTTGGACTGGTTTGGCCTTATTGCTGAATTTTAGCGAACCAAAGGTGTTGGATCACTTATTGGCGCTCCGTGGCATTTTGTTTTTGAGTATCATTTGTACTATTTTATCAATGATCACAAATTTGAAAAAAATGACCTGGAGAGTCTGTGGCATGTTTGGCTAAAGCATTTGTTCCCATGTTAATTCTGATGTCATTTATATGTTCGTAGACACAATATTTTATTTTACATTTGTTTTTACCAATGTAAAATGCTGGACAATTTTGGTACACAGCAACATATAAAATGCCACTAGTGAGACAGCTAAATGAGCCTTTTAATTTGAAAGTGTAATTGCCAACTTTGAACTCTTCACATACCAAAATAAATTTGCAAATGGAACAGAAGCCATATTTGCCATTTTACAATTCTTTGTGGAAAACATTTCTCAGTACCAAAATGTTCCACGATTGTCTTTAAGTTATGGCCATGCTTATATGCTATATTTGGGTTGTCACCCACCTTATTAAATATATTTGAGTCCTCCTTCAACATAGCTGAGTTCTTCCCACCACAAAACATAAATTTCTCCACTATCCACACTGTATGCAGTAATAAAGGCACCACTATAATTAAGGTTCGTAGAACATATGCCCATACTCCCCCTGCCTTGAGTATGGGAGAGGGGAAAGAGGTGGTTCTACTGTGGAATGCTGAGAAGTGATATGTTTTATGATGGGATCATTTTGAATAATAGCTGCAAAAAGTTCCTCTCGCATTAGTTGATAACTTCATACATCAACTCATTGACCAGACTAGATGGATTATCTCTGGCCAGGAACATGGACCTAATGTGTTCACATTCATCCAAAAAAATCTTCATATCGTGATACCATGCATGCAGCTCTTACATAGTGACCCTTAACCACTGTAATCTTTTGATGAAAAGGGTGGGAGCTGTTATGGTGTAAATAGGCATTTGAGAAAGTTTGTTACCTGATAAAATCTACAGGTTGTAGATGAAAGAGCTCAACTTGGAATAAAGTGAATTTGCTGAATATTACTATTGGGACGTGCCACTTTTTATATCGTTGAACCATCTCTTTTTTGTGTTTGGTGGTTGTAGGGGTTCATTGATATCTTGTTTTTGGTAAAGTTTGTTAGCTGTGAATTTTAGCTACAAATCTTTTCTGTTGGATGTCCTTGGTCACAGAGATGTCCAAATAAGCAATAGTGGAAACATCAGTTTCAAAGATGAATTTAAGGAAGTCAGTTGCTTTGTTAAGATATTCAAGGAATTTTGAAAATTTGTTTAAATCTCATTCCCATGTAAGAAAATTGTCATCCAAATAGCATGTGCACATTTTACAGAAGTTCATGTATTCTGACTTGAAAATGTATTTTCTTCCCATTTCAACATAACAATATTTTCTATTAGCCCACCACACTCAGAACCCATAGTAACCCCTATGGATTGCAAAAATAACTCATCATCAAAGATGAAATAATTATTCTTTAAGACAATCTCTAATAGTATTTTGAAGGCATTAATTTTGTCCTGTGAGATATCTTTATCATATAAGTATTCTATGAACCATCGTAGACCAATATCACGGGGAATAACATTGCAAAGATCCTTTATATTCGTTGTTACAAAAATGAAGTTATTATACTCTAAAAGGTTAACTTTATTGAGGAAATCCCATGAAACTTTACAAACATAATTTTCTTGTGTGATTAGAAGCTTAATTTTTCATCCAAAAACTTAGCACAAGGGTGTATGATAGACTCTCTACTATCAACAAGGTTTTTGTATGCACTTATGAATATTTGGGACCCCAAAAATAATAGATATGGTGGGGGACTGTGCATTTAGAAAAAATAAATTTATGTATATCAATATGCTGAACAGTAAATACATCCTTAAGGATGTCCCTGACTTTTTTATATGCAGTATTCAATTCATTTAAAAAAACTTGATATAAAAAAATCACCTGCCAACAGACTATGCATCCTGGTATTATAATCTGCCTTATCCATGATAACTAGTCCTTCACCATTGTCTGGTTTCATCAGTCTCAGAGCATGATTATTCAATTCTTTAAGCAAATCCTTTTCACTATATTGTCTACATAGTTTTATTAAGGATGTATTGAAAGTCAATTTTGCACATCTTATCAAAAAGGGAAATAGTGAGATGGACCACAAGGTTAAAAGTACTGCAATTCCTTACAGGATCCAATGACCCATTGGTTGTGTCAAATAATATATTAAAGTTCAGTTTCCTTATTTACTGTTTAAAATCCATAAGTAAATTTGGAAAATTATTTTGTTCACATGGTACAAAAGTCATACCTCATTCAAAAAGATCAGCACAGTCCCCTGTAATGTCATAGGAAGAATAATTAAACACCTTGAAGTCCCCTTTGGTATTAAATATTATTTTGCCTTCATTAACTGGTGGCAACTAAAGAAAAGGAATTGTACTTATTTCTAGTGGTTGTTCCTGTATTTTGAGTTGTGCCAATGTGTTTGCTTTTTCATTGATGGTGTCCACTGCACCTGTTGATCCCATTGGAAATTGATCTGCTTCACCTTGATTCTCTCCAAACGATGAGGCAGTGGGGAGTTTAAGGCTAATTGTCCTAGGGAGTGTGGTTGTCACTGAAGTTGGTATCCTGTCCAACAGTATGTGGACATGTTAGACCAAGTATTATGACTATAGGTAGCTCCAGAGGTAGAACCAAAATGATTCCCCCAGGTCTGTGAATTGAAGGGAGAGGGATAAGCTGTGTTGTCTAAATATGCATGCTTATCCCTTTCCATTTTTTTTATTTTCCTATTTTTAATAACACTTATTTGTTCTTCAGTGCTCTAATATTGAATCATGACTAATAAGATTTTCCAGATTATTTATTTCTCTTGTAGGTTTATTTATTAATTTCTTGTTGTGGTTAATAAGTAACTACATACACTCAGGTCCATGCTGGTCAGAGAGTTTTAGAAAGTTGTGATGTACTGGAGAATCTTTCACCAAACCCGTGGGGTAGCACCGAATTCTTGGCCTTTAGAGAACCTACACTCCTTGACACCTTCCATGAGAAAGACATTTTCCAACTGCAGCTTCTTAACTTTTAATACTGTTTACTCAAATTCATTGAGTCTCTGTACAATGGTATCATTGTGTGAAGGTTGAGACTCAAACAGTCTTATTTCACCTTGAAGCCAGTCTTTTAGAAAAGGGATCTCTTTGTGTGGATGAATCCTTGTGAAAGAGGACAAAATTGGATCTCCATGATTTAAAGCCAAAATGTTGTCAGCTGAAAGTTGTGCAGGCAGAAATTGTCCCAAAACTTATTCTTCTGCTCCTACATGTTCTCCCGGATGAAGGGGAGTTGCCAATGAGTAAATGCTCTCACATCTCTGGGAGAGCTGCTGTATTAGCAGTGTAAGGTCACCAATGCAAGTCTTGTTCAGAAAATAACAACTGAGAACAGATCAGTCCTCCTGCAGCCATAAACACAAGACAGGCTCTAAAACAAAGTTTACAAACCAAGAAGAAAAGTACATTACTGCAGAGGTTTCAACTCATGGTTCCAGAAGGAAATAATCTCAAAATCTGTTGAAACTTTTTTTCAGATAAAACAGTAAAAGTCCAAACACATTTAAAATGGAGCTTATATAACATCTTAGGTCACATGAGAATGAAGCCCTTTTTCATTCATGAAATTTAAAGATATACACTCCTATTAAAAGTCTTTACCCCATAGCTTAAATTACATAGTGTTCCATGGTTAATAATCCCTGCTGAAAGATGTCACCTAAATTTAATTTAACATAGCTAACCATAAACAAATCATGAAAGGCATAAGAAATGTAAAAAAGCATTAAAAAACATAAAAACATACCCCCGGATTCACTAATCTTCCATACAGGACTAGCTTAATCCTGCATGGAAGCGCCCGTTTTGGAGCAGGATGGCAGTGTGCCATGCATATTAATGAAGGAACGCTGCCTGAGCTCCTAGGCTTACACGGAAAGTGTACGAGTGCAGGGGGCATGTCTGAGAGCAGAACTCTCAGAATAAACATGCCCTTGCAATGTAGAACAGCAGAAAGTGGTAAGAAATGAATGAGATTGCTCACAGGTGTCTGCATATCCCCACCAACAGTTCTCCATGTGTACAACAGCAACAGTACATAAAAATCAAAGAAGCCCCTTTATTTCTTTTAAATATCTGAGTACAGCTAACCATAGGTGTGTGGGTATGCCCATCACTTAGCTATGGTTAAAGCAGCTTAAAAGGCTGAAGAGGATAACAAGGAAGATATATGCAAATGAAGCAGCACAACAATAGTGTAGTGGGCAGAGTATTCGCCTAATGAGCAGGCATTCTCAGTTTGAGTTCCACTGCAGCACAGTCTGTTTTACATGGCAAAGCACGTTATAACCAATGTTTCTTTTGCAAAACTCACTAAATAACATATAATTATGAACTGGAGTACTGCAGGAAATGCACATGTGAAGTGTCAGTGTCATAATGAATAAGACACTAGTAAGCAGGTTTAAGCACAAATAAGAAGTAGTAAGCATATGTAAGCAAATGTAAGTGTGTTTAAGTGCATTTGCATGGGGTAAGTACTGCCTATACAGACTAAGCAATTTAGAAGCTAACTGAGTGCAAGAAACTGTAACCAGAAGTTAGCAGTGCTTACCACCGCACAAACCCACGCAAACCCGCTTACAACTGCTTTAAAGTGCCTTAATCACTCTGTATCCAATGGCCCGTGTTCTGCCCAGCAACAAAATAAACAGCCCTGCAAGGCTTGAACCCTGGACCCTATACACTACAGTCACAGTAGTTAACCACTAAGACATCATAGCAGTACCTAAGACTGAGATTTCAACAAAGAAATCCACACCACAGGGAAATCAAACTGAACATGTGAAATTAATCCAAGTACAGTGTGATGTTGTATAACCTGCTACATAACATAAATACGTAAACTGGAGTACTGCAGTAAGGCCAGATGTGAGGTGTTATTGTAATAAAATGTTGAAGTCCCCAGGACCCCATACAGTGTACGTAGACATGAATCACAGATACCAGACATAGATATAACATGTAACAAATAATAAATCAATATCAAAGGAAAATATAATGCTAATTAAATATTAAGCAACACTAAGCATTGCACAGCTCAGGTTACATGGTGTAAACAATGTGTAGGCCAGCTAACTCAATCTGCCCAGTGGTATACCTTTTTAAGCAATGTCAACATTAGGTAAGCAGGTGTGCCCATAGCTTAGCCTTTTCAAAACCGTCCAATCATGGGAAAGTGTGGGAAACTGGGCGTATTTAAACCCCACAGGTGCAAATAATTCCCATAACTGGTTGCAGCTCCCTACTGTAGGCAGAATGGCTAGAGTTGGGGAAGGCATTTGATTTACAGCACAGTGCTGGGGCACCCAGGAGTCCAGATTCCTGGTAAAACACCATGAGGAGAGACTACTGCAGAGCTAGTACCAGGGCTCTCAGTATAAAGTGGAGGCCTGGGACAGTCTCGCCCATGACCTCACCAGTGCCACTGGTATCCACTGGACTGATGAGCAGGTCAGGCATCACCATGCTGACCTGAAGTGGCAGAGGGGTGATCTCTTGGAGCAGTGGATCCAAGAATCAAGGCAGATGGCTGATGCCCCAGCACTAAGTACCCATTCTACTACGTATATAATGATTGCCTAGCTTGTGTATACTACGGATAGGTAATGGCTAAATATCACTTTATTTCTCTGACAGCTGCAGACGAGTGGGCTGTGAACCAGCAAGCCCGTGCTGCTAGGCTGCAAAGGCTGTGTTGTGAGGCAGTTCAGTAATAATCCTGCATATACTGTCATAAGAAAAAAATATAACAGTTCTAGAAAGTGTTGTACCAGTATAAAAATGTGTTGTGTATGGGATGTACTGAATAAGCCAGACAATATAGCAGGAAGACAGTCACATAAGTTGTGTGTAAATAAAGGTGTAATATCTTGTAAATAAAAGTATAACCCCTGGAGTGCTTGTGTACATTCTGCTTTCATACGTTGTTGTAGTGCTGCATTCTATAAATAGTACTGTTGTGTTAAGCAGTCTTACCCACACTGTTGAACGCAGTTAAAATGTGTAGGAAGTTCAGTATAACAATGTTGGAAGTCCCAAGAGGTCAGTCATATAGAACAACTGAGGGAGACTTGGAAACCATTGAAATGCTTTACACCAATTCCCTGATAGTGTAGTGTACTGTGATGTCACCTGTAATATTTTTACCACACACAGCAGGGGTTTGAATCACAGGAGTGGTGGTAAGTTGTATGCATAATCATACAGATAGAAAGCTGTATGCATAATTAGACCCAACAACTGTACAGACTTTGCTAGAATGTTCAGATAGTACGCTGTAAACATAATCATAACCATCAACTGTACAGACTGTGGCAGAATGTTCAGGTAGTAAGCTGTATGCATAGTCATACTCCTCAACTGTTGTGATCTGTCCAGCATGTCCAGGTAAATGGCCCATATCTGCTGTCTGGTAACCTGTTCCCCTGACAAATCACTGAGATGATCAAAGAAATGTAGGCAGCTTATACTGACATGTAGTGGATAGTGAGACCTGAACATAAATAGAGAATGTATATGAAAGCAAACCTGTCATTGTAGCATCTCACCTAAAGTGTATGACAGCTATTCCAAAATATGTCACATTAATACCTGCATCCTGTCAAGCCTTGATTAGAGTGTGTGCAATAACGGATTGTTAGGTATGTATTTAACAATGGAATCTGGGAGTATGTGTAGTATTCGTCAGGTAGTGTTAACAAATATTTCTCCACAGCTATAACAGGTAAGAGGTGTAGACTGTAATTACAACACAGTTCACTCCTATACTTATCTACAAGCATGGAATCTGGGAGTATGCAGAGAATCTGTCAGGTAGTGTTAATAAAGATTTTCCCCATAGCTATAACAGGTAAGAGGTGTAGACTGTAGGTACAACACAGTTCACTTATATACTTGTCTACAAGCATGGAATCTAGGAGTATGTGTAGAATTTGACAGGTAGTGTTAACAAAGTTCCCTCCACAGCTATAACAGGTAAGAGGTGTAGACTGTAGTTACAACACAGTTCACTCATATACTTGTCTACAAGCATGGAATCTGGGAGTATGTGTAGAATCTGTCAGGTAGTGTTAACAAAGATTTTCCCCACAGCTATAACAGGTAAGAGGTGTAGACTGTAGTTACAACACAGTTCACTCATATACTTGTCTGCAAGCATGGAATCTGCGAGTATGTGTAGAAGTTGTCAGGTAGTGTTAAATATTTTCTCAACAGCTATAACAGGTAGGAGGTGTAGACTATACATAAGATACAGCCCACATATATACTAATCTACAAACATACCATTGTACAAAGTAAGGCCATTGGGTAGTGTAATAAATCATGTAAGGGAAAGATCAATGCAGTGACTAAGAATGTTGTGAAAACTACAGGGATGTATTAGTTGTTAATTGACCTTTCTCTCTCACTCCCACCATATGTGCAACAATAACCTAATTACACAACTAAATGGGTACATGTACACTCTAATCTTTTGTTGGGACATATGTCCTATTGGTTTGTAAATATTCACATTTGGTTCTATGCATGTGCCATGTTAATATACTCCCATATTGGTGGCCTGTTGCCATCAGTGAAACCTGCATGCTGTTGTAATGTCCACTGTTGTCTCATATATGCATGTGTTCTGCTCACCCTGCAACTGTTGTAAATCTGGTGTCTTGGGTTAATGGGAACACCTGTGCATGCTGTTATAACTAATCCTGAATGTTGTTGACTATTACTAACCGATATCTGTCCTAAAGCGGCAACACCATAGCTTGTATGGGAAGGCAGGTCCCAGCGAACCCACCCTGTCCCACCTCAGCTGGCCATGGCACCAGGCACCAGCATGTCTGGGGCAGAGCCTGGGACCTCCTCCTCCTCCTTTGGCCCTGCACCACCTACGGGTGGAACTGCCTCAGGGGATGGGGCTCACCCCCCCAGGAATGGGGGCAGAGAGGTACCTGTCACTCACCATCAGGTCTGGGCTGTGGTGCGTAGGGAGCTCAACAGGGAGATTCAAGACCAGCTATGCCAGCTTATGGGCTGAGTGGTGCAATTAAAAGGTGAGTCTGCCCCTCATACCCAGCCCCCAGCACAGCCACCTCTGGGGCCGTGAAGGTGCAGTGATGACTGCCCATGGGTGGGGACCTCAGGCCCACTGTTTCAATTTGGGGGCTCATGGGCTTGCGACTTCCCAACACCCCTCCCCATCCAAAGTGTTTACCCCTCACATGTGTCATATACCACCCCTGTATGGTTCTGGTTTGTCTTGTCTGTTAACCTACCCAACCTTCCTCCCCAAATATACTTACTACCCATCCCCAACATCCCACTCTCACCTGAAAAAAAGGGCAATCTGTTCCCACAAAAAAATATTATCCCATACATAGCTGTCCATTTCGCACACGTGTCCACTGGACCCAAGTAATCCAGTCTAATTGGCATCACAAAGAATTATTGTTGTCCTCATCCCCACCCAGGGGTTTGAGTGTCCAGATCTACCTTTAAATTCAGTGCATATGCAAAGCTGTTGCTGTAGAAGAAATGGGCAGCTATGGATCTTCCCTACACCCTTCCTGCACATCCCTGGCTATTTTCCCTACTGTCTTTCCCTCTTCTTTTAAAGAAATTAGCATGGGGGTAAGTGGGAGTAAGCACTTTTAAGCAGCAGTAAGCAAGTTTAAGCTTGTTTGCATGGGGGTAAGCAATGCCTACACAGGTTAAGCAATTCAGAAGCTAACAGAGTATAAAAAACTGTAACCAGAAGTTAACAGTGCTTAACTCCGCTCAAACCCGCTTACAACTGCTTCAAAGTTCCTTAATCACTTTGTAACCAATGGCCTGTGTTCTGCCCAGCAACAAAATAAACAGCCTCTGCAAGGCTCAAACCCAGGACCCTGCACAGAGTGATTTACCACTAAGCCATGACAGATATACATAACTCTGATGTTTTTAGAAACATATCATCCAGCCAAGTCATGCAACAGTACAAAGAATGTATACCAACATCCTGATGTATGTGTGTGTGTGTGTGTGTGTGTGTGTGTGTGTGTGTGTGTGTGTGTGTGTGTGTATGTGTGTGTGTAAATATATTAATATCTAAACAGATACAACATATCTATATATGTCAAGATATATATATATATATATATATATATATATATATATATATATATATGTAGGTATATACGGACATAGTCATATATATGTAAGCAGATATATATATATATATATATGTGTGTGTGTGTGTGTGTGTGTGTGTGTGTGTGTGTGTGTGTGTGTGTGTGTGTGTATAAGTATATGTGGCCGTACATCTGTAGATAGCAATGGTAGAGTAACAAAAACAAATATGTCCACATGTACCGTTAATGAGTTTGAGAGGCCCCAAACAATATACGTCTTGTATGAATAGGCTTACCCCCCCCCACAGCCAAACATGTCCACCCTGCAATACACTACCAAGCATTGCAGATGCCATATCCAGGACCTGACATGACATTGGCACAAGATGTAACAGTACTACATCCCACCTCTATGATGTCATGCTGGTATTGGTAACATATCATGCAGTACAGTCTGGCTCCCATAGGAAATGTAAAATGTGGAAGCTATCAACATCCCCAGGATACATATATACAGATACATATATGCACATATAGATATACACACACACACACACACACACATATATATATATATATATATATATATATATATATATATATATATTTACATATAAATACAGATACATGTGACTACACATACGCATGCAGAGATATGTACAGTAAGATACATATGTAGAAGGTGCACAAAATATGGAACAGCCACTATGCCTACAGTTCACACCTGAACATCTGGACACTGTATGGGCCATCCATACAAATGACAATCATTGCCTGCAACATATACCTACTAAGAGGTCATAGGACAAAACATCACACACAGGTTTGCAGAAATGCAAAACCTTTATTTGTGTACTATTACAGTTCTATATACTATTGCTACTGTAATTGGGATTGTCTTCACGGACATGGCATGTGTGGGAAGTCACATCTGCTTTCCACTTGTGTGCCATTGGCTACTGACAGACATCCTAAGGTCATCATAGTAAAGTACCGCTGCTAGCATGTACTACCCCTGTCGACTGCAGCAGAGATATTGGCCAATATGTGTGGACATTCTGACACACTCTGTACAGCCCAGAGGTATACACAGAACCCCTTAGTGCAAAACATGTATACCATGCCTGACAATATGAATGTTAACAGCCATGTAGATGGGTATAACACATAACGACTGGTATACATATACCACTATAGGTTATGCATTCACACACCCCTGTCTGACCTGACATGTAATAACCACTGGTACAGGGGTGCCATGGCCACATACTACCCACTAGATATTGACATACATCTGTACAGCATCTCACTGCTCTGTCTGACATACATGACTGTTAAGGGAGGCCTGGCAGCAGTACATCTGGCAAGTATCTGCACATGACATCTCACTGGGTAAGTACACTAAGCTGCTAGGCATGTAACAATGCACTGGGCAGGCTACAGGCAGACTGGCTCAACACTGGGCTACATCTGCTATGGGGGAATGTACATGTACCTGCATATATAGCAGGCTGTACAGGCATGTCATAGCACAGGGTAAGCTACACCTGTGTGAAAGTGCATAACCAAGAATACAGCCACAGCCACATATAGCAAGCTAGCATGATATTACAGTATATGGACTATCTGTTTGACACCATCCTCATATGTGCCACTCACACACTAACCTTACATATACTGGGCCGCTACACAGTTTGGACTGATGGCTGCCTGTGGTATGTGACATGTGTGTGTATGGCCCTACAAACATGTAAGCCAATACAGTAACATACAGTAGAGCAGCATGTAACATCAGATAGGAAGGGACCTAGGAAGATGACAACTACCACAGTCTGTACACAGGCCAAGGTACATATTAACAGTACACACACACTGTTGACATTCCCCATAAGTACACAGACCTCAGTACTGTACAAACAACCACAGTATGTCGAGGTTATGTCATCAAATATAACCCCTACTGTACATAACATGTGTAGCAGTCTGATATCTCACTGGCTTGTTATCAGATATGATGTCACTAATTATGGTGTACAGCACATATGCACCTCTTAATGCATGACATATGTACAAAGGTTGACTGAGTTGTGGCTGGAAGCACATACACAGGGACAATACTGAGACATTGCTGTGATAACATCATACATTTACTGTTGTAACAGGGTTTGTTGCAACATATGTCCTATGAGGGATATGAAGTCAGTAATTGTCATGGCTTTCATCTACAGACTGCAATCCTCACACTACCATCTGCAGTTCACAGATGCATGTTCTGTGGGTAACACATGATACCAAAGACACCACACACTGCCCTGTCTGCAGATGACCCTACAGATGGGGAGTCTTCATAAACATACAACTGACAGGTATTTATACATGTAGGACAGCTATATCTGCACACACCCTGTTAAACCAACATTACTCCGAATGTAGTATAGCAATACTTACAGTCTGTAGTCAGGTCAGGCAGATCCCCCTCCTTTGTGTTTTATTCTGTTTCCACAGTGTATGTTGTCAGAGGTAATTCCCCACTCCATCTGAGATGCTGTTTGCCAAACAACAGAATGAGTTCCTGCTCACAGTGAATGAATAGGATCAACACAAACATGATGTTCTTAGATATTGGAGTGTGTTTCCATGTAATTGGCTATGGGAATGTTACCACAGCTGTTCCACATGCAATCAGCTAGGGGAGGGCTGCAGTTCATGCAGAGGCCATCAGCTGATCATGAGCATTACCTAAAATACACACGTTGCTGCCTAAGAAAAGCAGATATAGGTCTCCACATCCACCAGTGAGGGAGTGAGAGAGGTAGACAGAGGCATCGACAAGTCAGGGAGGGATGGGAGAGTAAAACCTAAGAATATAAAAAGCAAAGAACAAAGGAGGCAATGGAACACAGCACTAAAAATCCAAAATATTTATTCCAAAGACAGATAGGTCAGTGCTTTTGCAGCCAAAGCCACTTCATCAGACAAACAAAAAATAAAAAACAGCCAATCACAAATCAATAACAATTAAGAACAATTCGCATTTAAAAACTACAGCTATTCAAAAGAGCACTTTAAAATCCACTAAAAGCACCAATATAGGCACAGATAAACATAACAATAATATTATCTGACTAGAGGTCTAACTAAAATGGGTCTAATAGAGATTTTGTCATTTAAACCCTTCCCCATGTTTGCCCTCATCCTTATTATCCAGTCAAGTCCTTTACTCTCAACCTTGTTTCTATTAGAGCCCCCCATTGCCCACTCTAACCACCTCTATGACCATGAACTTAAACATATGTGAATTGCCTACAGTCATAATGTGCTTGGATAGGGCATTATTGTCAACCTTTCTTGAAATGTCATAGACATGTTCTCTCATCCTATACCATAACCTACGTGTAGTCATTCCAATGTAAAAAGAGTGGCATAGTGTAAAATGGGGTAGGTAAACAAGATTTGTTGTATTACAGTTGGCACTGGCTTTAACGCACATCCTTTTCCCCGTATCTGGATGTACAAAACTTGCCCCACTATCTATTAGATGGCAGTAGTTGCAGGCTTTGTATGGATGTGTGCCTGTGGAAGAGAATATAGTAGTGTCTATCTCATATCTAGGATGACACAACATCTTCTTGAGAGATTTCTTGCTTTTATATGTGTAGCTGGGAACCTTCCCCACTGTAGAACCCACTTTCTCATTGGACAAAAGTATATTCCAATGGTTAAAATAGATGTCCTGCAATAGCCTGATGCTACTGGCATAAGTTACAGGTATCCTCAAACCATTGTTTCTGTCTACTCTATCCTTAGGGAACTGGGATGATGCAGAAAAATATGGTTTACCTTCACGTGCCCTTAGTCCAGATATATTAGTTGTTACCTTTCCAACCTCTTTCCTATCATAACCCCTGTTCATAAATATTTGTTCTAGTACATCTAACTCACTACCAAAAGTGGAATCATCTGCTGTTAATCTCGATATTCTCAGCACCTGTCCTGTTATGATATTTTTAAACACATGCTTAGGGTGCATACTTTGTCTATGGACAAAGGTGTTCCTGTAGCATTTCTTCCTAAACACTTCCGTGGTAAAATCACCAGTGGTTTTCCTCATAACCATGACATCCAAAAACTCAATAGTCAGCTGAGGTATTAGCTGATAGTCTAAGAAAGTTAGTACTGGTATTAAGGGCATCTAAGAAACAAATAAACTCATCACTACCTCCTTCCCAAAGGAGAAAGAGATCATCCACAAACCTCCTATAAAAAACAACTCTGTCCATTCTAAACTGTGTTTTGATATGTGCTTCTTCCCAATGGGCCATAACCAGGTTGGCGTAGCTATTGGCACCATCACTCTGTCTAAAGATATTTTGTTCAAACATAAAGATGTTGTTGTCAAGAACAATTTCCATCAATGAACATAAGCGATCTATTTTATAATGATCATAAGAGACATCTTGTAGTAAATAACTCCCCATCATCTCAATGCCTTGATCATTCGGTATGGATGTAGAAAGTGATTCTACTTCCATTGCCACCATTATACATTTCTGCGTTGGTGGTACAGCCTGTATATGCATATATAAATCCCTGAGAAATTGTTCAGTATCTTTTAAAATAGTCGTATTCTTTGTCAAAATGGGTTTAAGATGTTGTTCTATGTAAATGGACAGGGGTTTAGTACACCACCCCCTACCTGCTACTATAGGTCTCATAGGTGGTGTATTCGGGTGTTTGTGGATCTTACGTAAACCCTGTATTATGGGTATAAGTGATTCATCTACCAAGAAGTAATTATGCAGTTCAGAAGTAATCTGCCCTAGCTGTAAACATTTGAAAAGTTCATTGGAGAGCCTATTAATACATTGTTCCACTTGTTCAGTAGTAAATGGAGCATACACAATGGTATTATTATTAAGTATAGGATTCATAGCATTGCTATAAAATGTGTAGCCCATGATAACCATTGATCCCCCCTTGTCAGCTGGTCTTATACTTAAGGCAGAATCATGATGTAGCTGTTCAAGTGCCAATCTTTCATTCTTATTCATATTAAAAAAACTCTTTGTATATTTCTTTTCATCTTACATGGCATATATATCCTTGATACAGGCTTTCTCAAAGACATCTATCACATCAACTGAAGGAGGTACATAGCTTTTTTAAAAATATTTATATTATTACAATCATTACTAGTCTCATTAAATTGCATTTTTAATCTAATATTCTTTGCGAAAGTTTTAAGCTCAATAATATTCTCAGTCAATGTCATTTTACTAGCGGGTACGAAACTCATACCTTTATTAAGTATGTCCATTTCCATTGATGTTAATCTATGGCTAGAGATGTCCCACACTAACGTTGATCCCTTGTTTGATCCCTCATTTGCCAAATCTTCTTGATCGTTAATAGACTGCCTTGCTCTATAGACGCCTTCCTTTTCAGGCATCCTCACCCCAATGGGCATTCATAAAAATTGGAATTACGAATGGGAAGTGGGTTTACAAGTAAGCCATTCGCGTTGAAAGGTAACGATGAAGAAAGATTGTTAGCACCAGCAGTAGATACATTCTCTTTTTTATGTGCTCCAGTTCTATCTACAAAATCTGTAGTGGCATTGACATCATCTGTAGAAACGGAACTGGTGCGTGAGGTGGAAGGCACCTCCTTCACATTGAGTCCTTGGTTGGTGCTCAGGCATTCAAAATTTAAGGTAGAGCCTGAGTTAGATGTAGAAGCAATGTTCTTATTCAGGACATTAACAGTCTCAAAAGTAGGAGGATAAGATTTATTACTGCTACTGTGTGTGGCCGAGCCACCAGTTCTTTCATCCCTGGGCCAAGCAAAGACCCTACCATTCGAGAAACCTAAGCATGTTTGTGTCACACACCTACCAGCACAGGGTATCAAACCCCTGATGACTATGTAGTGCTATCACAGTCCAATGCAGTTGTTGGATGCAGCAAATAGGTTACCTGTTGTGGAGTCTGCAGAACATATATGTGATGGTGAGTGACATCTGCAACAGGGATAGGGTAGCTATACAGTAGGTGATGTACACGTGCCTGTCCACATGAACAGGTGCCAGCGTCAACACAACCACACTCTCACAGGGACACACACACATTGACACACTTGGCAGGGCCAGGGATACAGCTCATCCCTAGTGAGATTGCCACAACACATTACTGTGCAGGTATCACATGCACCACACGGGTCATACGTAGGTTATATGGGCAAAGGATATGGGGAGGTGTCTGACATCAGACAACATGCTTCAGTATGCAACTGGGGGTTGTAGTGAGTGTGAATGTCATCATACACATCATACAACAGACACACAAACACATGGTGCCAGTATTGACATGCATGGGTGCATTTCTGCATGGGTATGTGGTGATCGACTGTGCCAGACGACTATACAAGGCTAGGTGATGGGTTTACCTTGGCATCAGCCCACATGACAATGGTCTGCACTGTGGCTCAGGCCTGTGGTTTCTGCATTTGCCCACACAGGTGGGTATTGTATCCACCATCCAGTAATCTGCGTGGCTATTGCATGTGGCCAATGCTGTGCATCCCTTGCCATGTATGTGTTCCCTAGTCCATGACATGGATGGTGTCTGGGATGTGCACACCTCTCACATGCATGTACAGTGATATGAGGAACTGTACCTGGGGTGTTGGGCCCATGCTGTGTACACAGATTATCATCAGATGTGCCAGTCTTGGCCACCTGTGACAGGAACTGGTAATGGACAGCAGATTAACCCTGCACCTACACTGATAGCATGCTAACGGTATTTCCTGGCGTTAGTGGTATCTGTCCATACAGGGCATGTTTTCAGGCATAGTATGTCCTTTGTGGGTCACGTGATGGCACTACAGGTGTTGCAGGTGTCCAGTGGGGAACATGGGGAAGGTGCACTGTCTGCATGTATGTGCCTATTGGACAGATGAACAGGGTGCTCTAGATAATACTGGGGTTGTTCACTGTGACTGCCTGGCTGTGATGTCACATGTATGGGTATGGATTTGCACCCCAGCCTCTTGGCTATTTCACATCTGTTATCCCTGTATAGTGGACATTGTGATATAGGGCCACCATAAAAAACATTTGCAAAACCCACCACACATTGGGCCCAGGTGTCACACACTCACACCCACCTCCACAGAGGATACAAGTTACAAACACATTCCTGTCATGTCTGGGAATTGAACCCCTACCTAAGTAGTTTAGTACACTACAACATTACACAGTTATACTACATGCCATAGAGATTAGTGGAATATTCTTTCCCCAAAGGTGTATTTCATATTGGATGACATCAGCAGGACTGCCAAAGTAGGTCATTGGACATGTATTGAGTGTGACTTGCCTAAAATGAATTGCTCCCCACACAGACATTGTAACATACACACAGCATCCACAACTGACATGTGTGGGTATAGAACCCCTAACAGGGGTCTATATCACACGTTTATATCATGCTATCGAAAGATGAAAATAGTGAACGCTATTTCATCGAACCCAAAATAGCTAAACCACATAATACTGAACATTCAGAACAGCAAATTTTTTCCCAAGGAAAAATTTCGCTATTCCGAAACACATACACACAACACAAGCACACCTAAAAAACATCAATCCACACACATACACTTAAAATCCTACAACTAACCCTACACTATAAAATCCTGCAACTAACCCTACACTAACCTGTACATACACTACTATTTATCCACGTACCTTAACCCAAACCCGAACCCTAAGGTCTGTCACTATTGCACACTCACCTAACCCACGCCCTAACCCTAACTCACTTAACCTGCTCCTAACCCTAACTCACCTAACCCGTGCCTTAACCCTATTCACCTAACCTGTGCCCTAACCCTAACATCCACACAATTGCACACGTACCTGAACCCGACCCTTAACTTTCCACCACAGTGCTGAAAATAACGAAGCCACAGAACTGGCCGACCAAATTCTTTCCCTAGGAAAGAATTCAGCGTTCTGCATCTTCACTATTTTTAGCATTCGCTGAAAACGGGTCGATATTAGAATATTCAAAGTTTTAAAACTTTGATGTTCTGATATAGACCCTATATCACACTACAGCAGTATGCAGTTATGGCATGCGCTATGGAGATTACTGGGCTACATCCTTCCCAGAGGTGAATTTCTAGGTGGATGACATCAGCAGCCTTGCCAAAGTAGAGCATACAAATTATATGGAGTGTGACTACCCTAAAAAGCATTGCTCTCCACACAGACAGGCACACACTTGTTATGTCTGGGAGTAGAACAGCTACCGACCTAATTTATCATACTACAGCAGTACGCAGTTAGATGGCACGCTACGGAGATTACTGAGCTGTAGCTTCCCAGAGGTGTATTTCTAGGTGGATGGCATCAGCAGCCTTGCCAAAAATGAGCATTTGAATTGTAGGGAGTGTGACTACCCTAAAAAGCATTGCTTTCTACACAGACAGACATGTCTGGGATTAGAACAGCTACCTACCTAATTTATCATGCTCCAGTAGTATACAGTTCCAGGATGCAATATGGAGATTATTGGGCTACAGCTTCCCAGAGGTGTATTTCAGGGTGTATGACATCAGCAGCCTTGCCAAGGTGAGCACTTAAATTGTGGGGAGTGTGACTACCCTAAAAACATTGTTCTTTACACAGACACACACACAAACACCTGCCATGTCTGGTATTAGAACAGCTTTCTAACTAATTTATCACACTACAGCAGGTCGCAGTTATAGGATGCGCTATGGAGATTACGGGACTGCAGCTACCCAGAGGTATATTTCTAGGTGGATGACATCAGTAGCCTTGCCAACGATGAGCATTTGAATTGTAGGGAGTGCGACTACCTTAAAAAGCACAGACAGACACACACACACTTGTCACATCTGGGAATTGAAGGCCTACCTAACTGTTTTATCACACTACAGCAGCATGCAGGTATGGGGTGCGCCACAGAGATTACTAGAATGCATCTTTTCCAGGGATATATTTCTAGGTGGATGACATCAGCAGCCTTACCAAAGTAGGGCATTTCAATTATAGGAAGTGTGACCACCCTAAAAAGCATTGCTCTCTACACAGACAGACACAAATGCATACACACATACAGTTGCCAAGGCTGGGGTTAGAACTCCTACCTAACTAGCTTATTATACTACAGCACTATGCAATTATGGGACATGCCATGAAGATTGCAGAGATACAACTGTACCAAAGGTGTATTTTACAGTAGATGACCTCAACAGGCTTGTCATACTGGGGCTATGGCAAGGGCAGTGTGTGTGCATGGGCCATAACCCATTCCTCTAGGGGTTGACACGCCACATGTGGGCACAACCTGGGTCACATTCCACAGGTACATGTATACAGCTGCTAGATGACTACTTCCTTGAACAGTCATGTTGCGCAGCTGGCATATGCACCACATACTCTGTAATGCTGACAGATACTGGTGGCTAGTATCTGCAGTGTGTGACATCAGACCCTCGCGTGGTTGTGGCCTTTTGGCTGAGTGTTGGATGGGAGAGTCCTGGATGGCTCCTTGTCACAATCACCCTCTTCCACACATCTATGAATGTCTACCTTTGGCTTATTATAGTGTGTTGTCCTTACATATATGCCTGTATTCCTATCCACTGTGTGTGCAAAGCATGTGTGGTGCATACTGAGGAGTGTCTGCACTAACATCTGCGGCTGATAGATATGTCTGGTCCACTGGTGTTTGCAGACATGGCCTTCATGTGTTTAAGTGTGGGAGCATGCCCAGTATGACCTTACAGTATGTTGTTGACTGACATTGCTTTTATTTCTCTAAGTGTGTGGGCATGCCCAGTATGGCCGTCTATATTGAATGTGTGGATCGAGTCCAGGTAGTTTGTCCTGCAGTGCTGACCTTTGTGTTGAACACCTACAGGTAGCATGCTGTCTCTGCAGGGTATCCATCGATCATTTGGCATGGACTGTTACTACATTTCTTCATAGGATAGGGGGGAACACCTGACTATTTCTACATTTCTACACAGGATTGTTGGGAGGCACACCTGACTGTTACTATATTTCTACATGGGATGGGGGGTACACCTGACTACTTCTACATTTCTACACAAGATTGGGGGGGCACACCTAACTGTTACTATATTTCTACGTGGGATGGGGGGGGGGTCACCTAACTATTTCTACATTTCTACACTGGATTGAGGGGCACACCTTACTGTTACTATATTTCTATGTAGGATGGGGGGCACACCTGACTATGTCTACATTTCTACACAGGATGGGGGGGCACACCTGACTGTTACTATATTTCTATGTAGAATGGGGGGCACATCTGACTATTTCTACACAGGATTGGGGGGCACACCTGACTGTGACTACATTTCTGCGTTGAATGGGGGGCACACCTGACACTTGTACACATTTGCTAGGACTGTACTAGTATGTCGGGTACTCCATTTCAGTCTGTAGTCTTACCTATCATGCTGGCTAGAGGCATACCAGTGTACTACAGATCTTAGCTTTTAATTACCTACATATTAGTTTCTGACTTCCTATCCATGCGAACTGACATCCCACTGCCTGACCTGCTGTAGTCTGTCTGTGTAGGCCTGGGGTGGGGGTTACCCATAGGCATCATTCAGAGGCCATAGCACAGGCTTTGTTTGTGTTTGTCTAAACCTGTCCTGCTGGCTGTGACTGTTGTTGGGTATGTGACCCTCCCCAACTGGCATGTGTTTGTCACTTACCTTGTGGGTGTTTCAGTATTGAGGGTGGTGTTGCAGAGCTGCCTATGTCGGATGCACATACTACACTCCCTACACATGGTTAGGCAGAGGTAGTGTACTGTTTGGCATCCCTTCTACTGTATGTGAGAGTCAGAGAGAGGTGTTATTCCCTGGGTCCCTCCTGTGTCAGTGTATGTGCTATGCGTTGCCTCTTTTTCAAGGCTAGGGCATACTGGGCATGCCTCCTTCTGCCTACTAGGGCAGGCTCAGGTTGTTCCTCCTCCGAGTCACTCTATGTCTGTGCAGGCCTTGGCAATGGTGGGGGGCTGTGTGGCCCTGCCCCGTGCTGTTCCTGCTGCAGCTGTTTCTGCAGGATCATATTGTGTAGCATGGCACATACAAGGACAATTTGGGTACATGTAGCTGGTGAGTGCTGCAAGGCTCCACCAGATGTGTCCAGGCACTGGAACCGTGACTTGAGCATCCCAAACACATGTTCTACTATAATTCTGGTCTGTGCGTGTGCTTCATTATGGAGTTCTTGTTCGGGTGTGTGCAATTTTGATGGGTGTCATCAGCCACGGCTCCAGTGCATATCCAGCATCCCCCACTTGGTGACCATAAGGGATGTCCCCATTGGCAAATCTCTGGTATAGCTGCATCAGATGTCATATGTGGGAATCATGATAGCTTCCAGGGCAGCCAGCACACACATTCATTATTATGCACTGGGCATTGCACATGACCTGGCAGTTGATGGAGAGGAAGCCCTTGTGGTTGATGTAGACCCTACCCTGCTCACCGGGTGGCGCTTTGATGCATATGTGCATGCAGTCTGTAGCACCCACTACCTCAGGGTATTCTGCTATTTGGTGGAACAGTTGCATATTGCTGGCCAACGTCTCACGGGTGTTGGGTAAATATACGTGCTCACCGATATGTTCTGACATAACATCCAGGAACTGCTGGAGTACCCTGGATGCTGATGCCTGTAAAATCCCCATCATATCCCCAGTTGGCCTTTGGAAGGTACCTGTAGCTAGTATTCTTAGGCCTGCACATACCTTGGTATTCACTGGGATGGGTTCCCCTCTGTTAGTTCTGTGTGTCAGGCGTGGCCGGCACAGGTCAACAGTTTGCTGTAGGAGGTCCCTGTCCACCCTATAGCGCTCTACTAACTCCAGCTCATGTAACCCCTAGTAGGTTACCCTGGGTCTGTACACTCTTCTCTATCTCCTCACTGTGGGTTGGTTGACAGCATTCACATCCTCAACCTTTTCCATAAGTTGTATGATAGCTATTGCAGCCCCTATCATTTTGCTGTTGTGAGTGTTAAAAGTTCCCCGCTTGTTTACACTGGTGGTGTAGAGTGTGGGAAAAAACAGAGGGGAAGGTGTTTGCTTAGTTTACAGTAGTGTTCTGGGCTGAGCTGGTCTGCTGCTTGTGTAATTGGCTGATTCTGATACATTTACCTGCCAGCTAAGCTAGTTCTTCATACTGCTGTTTACCCTTCCCATTGCCTTCCTGTTTAAGCCTGTGTGCGTGCCGCGCAAACAGAGTGCTCAAGTGTGCACACTGCTGCTATTTCCTGGTTTAACCTCTGTTTTCTTCCTGTAAAACCTGGTGTGCAGTGCGCACACCCACTTAGGATTTGTAAAGAATGCTAAGCAAGTTTAGAAACACCCCCCTAGCTTAGCTGTGCTAAGCTGTGCTAAGCTAGGAGCAAACCCGAGCCACAGGGCTCCAACCCACTTACAGTATGCCTGACACACACTTCAATGATGTAACCTAACTCCTAGGCTTGCACCAAGCTATTCTTACTCTTACACTGGGGACCTGACTCACATGTTGGGGAAAACTGGGATTCACTATCCTTCCCCTCATTTGCATAGGATCGCCTGCTAATGCATAGTTACATGTCTCACACTGAGCCTCCCCCCTTAGCAACCACTACTCACTGGCCAGGTTGTCTTCTGCCTGCCATTGACTTGCATGGCACAATAGCGATTTTAGTTGGACTGTTTATTTTGGGTTTATTTTATTATTTCCCCCGATCCCATTTGCCCACTGCTGCCCTACACTTAAACAACCAAGATCGGATAAAAAAAAAAAAAGTTGATTTTTGTATTTTTTTTTTTATCCAAAAGAGCAGCTGTTATAATAATTACCAGTCCTTATGAAAAAATGCAGTTCCAAACGAAGAATATACGACAGACTCCAAGCCTTAAAAACACACAGCACTGTTTTATTCAAAAGACACAAGCGCTTTCACTACAGCTTCATCAGGTGTACTAACTCATGAAAAATACACACCTGCTTAAATACTCAAAATGAATCACATGGCATTTTGATTTAAATTTGATTTAAAGTCATATCAACATTAGAAGCATCCAAGCATATATTAATACAAAAACAATAAATATATATACAATTAATCCTATGCACACAAAAAAAAAAAAAAAAAAAATTCTCCTACTCATATAATATAGTATGATATGTAAAAACATATATAAAAACAAGTATAAAAAACAAATGACTATATGAGATTATCCCATTACCTACATAGTTTCCTCTTCTTAAGAGCTGGTTTAATGGGTATATTCTCATTTAAACCATGCCCATATGTGGCTCTCAACATGATAATCCACCTAGCCTCAAGCTCTTCCGTCCTATTCTTGATGTCACTAGATCTAGCATTGAGGGAAGTTTTAGAAATGGCCATAAATTTAAAAGTATGTCCTGTACCTTTTTCCATAAAATGTTTGGACAGAGCATTATTCCTTGTCCCTTTCATTATGTGGTACAAATGCTCCCTCACCCTTTCTTTTAACATTCTGTCCATTTTGCCCACATAGAAGCTACGGCATTGGGAGCATATAGCAAGATAAACCACATGTTTCGTACAACATGTGGCGTTAACCCTAACTTCAAATACTCTACCAGTATCCGGATGCTTAAATTCTAGACCTTCCATAATATATATATATATACATACAGGAGCAGTTGTTCTTGTGATTTTTACAATTTGATATTGCAAGTATTTGACTATATGCCATTTACTTGTATATCTATCTATATCTATATCTATATATATATATGTATCAGTTGGCATAATGGTTAAGGTCTTCACTTATCAAACACAAGGTACAAGGTTTAATCTTAACCTCTGGTCAGGCATGTTTTCCCTGTGTTTCTGGCATTCTTTCTACCTCTGAAAAACATGCTGTTTCCATCTCAGATTCAAAAAAGAATGGAGCTGTAAACAGCAGCACAGACTCTACATAGTGCCTTACAGGGGGAAGAGTTGTATAAACTAATGCTGTGGAGTGCAGTATCCTCATGAAAGGATAACATGGATTGTAAACTGTGTCAGCAAAGCTAACTACTTGACACTGTAAAATATGGGTGTAGGATATTTGGTCATATTGATTAATTGTATTTGCCCGTTTTAAGTGGGTTGAGGAGCAGGCCTACTCTGATCTACACCAGAGACCCATTCTAACAGTGGGAGCAATGTATGTGCCCCTCTTGGCTAGTGTGTGCCTGCCATAAAGCCCAGCAGCCTTGGGTCAGTAAGCTACTGGCCAGCCGGTGTCCAACTGCACAGCTTGAGTTCCCTGGGATAGCTTTGCTGAGCAAAAGCTGGATGTAAAACCAATCAACCTGACAAACATGAACTAAGAATTGCTAAACTCAATGTATGCTTACTGACAGGATGGAGTTTGAAAATGGATGACATAATAATAAAGAGGAAGCTATTCATCCTACATATCTAGGAGACAAGATGGAAGGGCAGTGCAGCAAAGTCACCAGGCTTGAGATCCAGAGTGTATTAGTCAGGCAGAGGACAAGCTTGAAATAATGTGGGAATTGTGGTGAGACAGAAGCTTCAGAAGACAGTGAAGAATGTCATCAAAATAAGTAAGAGACTCATGGCCATCAGAATCCAGCCTAATGATAGGGCAGTATTCATAATCTCAGCCTGCAGCATGCCTGTGACAGTAAGGAAAAGAGTGCTTTCAGACAGCAGGTGCAGGACATGTGACCTCAAAGCACGTATTGGAATGAACAGAACAGGATATGAGGATTGCCTGGGTCCACATCCATGGGGCAACAGCAATAAAGGAGAGGCCATTCTAGACTGCTGCCTGGCAAATGGCTTGATAGTAACTGACATATGGTTCGGATAGAGAGGGAGAGTCACAAGATCACAAACAAGAGTGGGCAACATGCAACTCAGGCAGACTTCCTCCTTGTAAGGAAAGAGGATATAATAGAATCAGTGATTGCAAAGTCATCCCCAGTGAAACAGTGGGCCAACAGCATAAACCACTGGTTGCCACAGTCAGCTGCAAGCAGTGGTCAGGGTAGGCTGTAAGGTCAACAGAGACCAGGCTGAAAACCTGGAAGTTGACCAGAGAGAAAGCACAACAGTACAAAGAATTACTCAGGGCTCTAAAACATCCAGAAGAGGAGGAAACAGGGGGAGTTGAAGAAGAATGGCAGCACCTTGAAACAGTATGCGTGAGGACTGCAGAACAGATATGTGGCTGAGCTAGGTATGGAAATAAGGTACATAAAGAAAGCTGCTGAAGTAAAGTAGTAGTTCAGGAAGCCATTAAAGAAAGAAAACAAGCTAGAAAAAGTGTAGGATAGAAAAGGCGGCCTAGGTTTAGAAGGAATACTGGTTGGCTAACAAATAGCTAGGAAAGGAGTTGCAATAGCAAAGAACAAGGCATCAGAGGGACTCTACCAGCTTCTGTAAACCAAGTCAGTAAGTCAGATGACACAAAGAAACTATATCAGGTTGCTAGGGGTGCTAACAACAACCTGCCCATCATGTCCACAGGATATTAATGGCAAATGGAAGGAGTATTTCCACCAGCCTCTGAATGAAGAAAACCCCACAGATGCTGTACTGCCTCATACATAGCCTACAATGAGAGAAGATAAGTAGCCCATCATAGAAGAATTAAGAAAAGCACTAAGGAAAATGAAGCCAGGGAAAGCAGCAGGCTCAGATGAGGTCACAGCAAATATTATAAAGATACTGGGTGAGTTAGGGAAGAAATGGCTACTGAGGGTACTCATAGCAGTGAGGAGAGAAAGGCATATTTCAGATAAGTGAAGAATAAGCATACTAGTGCTAGTGTTCAAAAACAGAGGATATTCACAACTGTAGGCAATGCAGAAGTATTAAACTCCTGTCACATTGCATGAAAGTTATGGAGAGGGTGACTGATAAGAGAATTTGCTGAGTAGTAGAATGTAAGTTGGGAGATGAGCAGTTCAGATTCACATCAGGATGCATCACAACTGGCCCTATGTTTGCAGTGTGGCAGATAGCTGTGAAGAAGTTAAAGATGAGGAAAGAATCCAAATGACCATTCCTAGACCTGGAGAAAGCATAAGACAAGGTCCCAAGAAAGATGATTTGGGAAATCCTGCGATGGTTCAGAGTACCAGAAGTATTGGTAAAAATTAGTGCAAGATATATACAAAGATCCAAAGACTCAAGTATAAACAGTGTTTGGTCTCACAGAAGGGCTCCCATGGAAGTGGGTATGCAGCAGGATTCAGCTCTGAGCCCAATACTGTTCATACTGATGACGGACTACATTAGCAGGCAGGTTGGGGGGGACAGATCAACAAAGTTTCTATAGGCAGACAATGTGGCATTACATGCAGACTTTGAGCAACAACTTCATAGGATCATAGGATCATAGGAGGTTATTAGGCTAACAGCCCAAGTGCCCTTACAAGCCTAGCCAAGTTCTACCCATGTTCCCAAGTGTGTCTGGTTCAGGCAGACACTAAAATTAACACATATTACCCCTGTCCAAGAGGGACACAGGTGAAATCTCTGGGGTGAATTCCCTGTTACCCATCCAATCATCCAAATTACTCTTAAATAGGGCCAATGAATGGCTTTGTTGAACATGAATATGAAGCTTGTTCCAAAAGGGGGGCAACTTCTTGAAACAAATCTGTCTCTCCAGCAAGATCTGTTGATGTCACATACCAGGTTAAGGTCCTTTGAGCAAGTAACACATGTGGCATTTGATTTGTGAATGTGCAGCATTTCCATTAAAGCTGGGTCAGAGATTACTCTATATGCAAGGCACAGGTCACCTCTGAGCAGTCTGTATGACACAGAGTAAAGTGACAATGATTTCAGTCTGTCTGCACAGGCCAGATGTTGAAGACCCTGAATTTTCTTTGTAAGGAACCTTTATGGTCTCTCCAATTGCTGCAGGTCTTTGGAAAGGAACATACCAAAGGGAGCATTGTACTCTGTTATTGGCCTGATGAAGGAAGTGTACACTGTGATTATAACTTACTTTCCTGGAAACAATGCCCTTACTTATGAGATGAGCAATATAAACATATCTTCTTACCAATGAGGAGACATGGCGATCAAAGTTAAGGTTGCTGTCGACATGTGTGCCTAGATCTCTCACCGCTGACAGTCTGCTTAAGGTATTCCTATCGATGTGGTAGTTTGCAGGAACATCACCCTTACTGAAAGGAATGATAATGCATTTTTTGCAATAGGTTTAAGACCATGACTTTGTACCAGTCATTAGTCTGCTTAAGAACTTCTTGCAAGATGTTGACATCGCTAGGGGTTTCAATGATTGCTCCAAGTTTGCAGTCATCAGCAAACTGTGTCAGTCACTGTCCTTTAATTTTAGCCTATACATTGGAAAAGTAGATTCCAAATGGTATGGGGTCCCAGAACTGATCCTTGTGGAACACCACTGGTTATGGGTAAGCTGGAGGAAGTGGAGTCCCCTATTTTGACAACATGAGTTCTAGCAGTGACCCAGTTTGCAACCCACTTGACAATATAAGGGTTGATACCCAGTTGCGTGAGTTTATCAATGATGACTAAGTGAGGGACTGTGTCAAAGGCCTTGGCTAAGTCTAGGTAGGCCGTATGCACAGGTTTGCCCTCATCTAGGGCTTTGGTGACTGTCTTGAAGAAGTTCACTAAGTTTAACATGATCTCCCCTTGACAAAGCCAAACTGGGTAGGGTCAAATATCTGGAGATTTCCTATAGCTTTGTTAATAAGGTCCATGATGTTTCATTCCATGGCCTTGCAGATAAAGCTGGTCAGGCTAATGGGTCTGTAGTTCCTGGGGTCTGTGGATGCACCTCCTTTGTGCAAAGGGATGATAGTAGCTGTTTCCTATTCTGCTGGGACAAAGCCAGTGCTTAGACTGTGATTGAAAAGAATGCCCAATGGTGATGCTAATTTGTGTTTTAACCCATTTATAACACAGACCGGGATGTTGTCTGGTCCCATAGAGGCTGTATTTTTGGCCTTGGAGAGGGCGTTTATGACCTGTTCCTCAGAGATACTAGGTGGGAGACAGGTGTTAGGGATGCTTTGAGGTATATGTGGTGGGCCCAGGGGAGTGAAGTTTTCACTGAACCTTTCAGCCAGCAGGTTTGTTATATCCACAGGTTCTGTATATGTTGTACCATTAACTACGAGTTCAGCGCATCTCTGGGCCTTACCTTTGAGGTTACGGATGTAACTAAAGAACGTCTTGTGGTTATCCTTAGCTAGGAAAACTAATTTGGATTCATAGTTAGGTTTGGAGGACTTCACTAGGAGTCTTATTTGCTTGTTTAAGTTGAGGAGGAAGTGTTTTCAGTTTTGAGACCATTCCTTCCTACTCTTAGACAGCAATTTCTTTTGCCTATTGTATAGACTATTAATGGCAGTTGTCCACCATGCAGGTTTGTTTTTACTTGAAGATCTTGCTTTGGTTCTATCAGGTAAGGCAGAGTCAATACAATTGTACAGGTATTTGTATAAAACAGTGATGTATAACTCAGCATAGGTGTCACTTCCATCAGTGGGGGGAGGGGTTATGAAGCTATATATGTTGTCATGTAAGAGGTTGTAATTGGCCTTGGAGAAGTTTTTTAGTCTAGTTGTTGCTAAAGGGGGGGGGGTCTTGTATTATAGCTACTTCTAGCAAGACTGATTTGTGGTCAGATCTCACCAGGGATGGCCACACACTGAGGGGGGTACAGCAGTCCCCCGTGTTGATGAGCACCAGATCCAGGATGTTTGAGCCCCTTGTGGGTGTGTCAACCAGCTGGTCCAGGGCACTCGAGTTAACTAAGTCCAGGGACCTTTGAGCAAGTGAGTTAGAACATGTATAATTTACCCAGTCAATGGATGGGTAATTAAAGTCACCCAAAACCAGGGTGTTTGGTTGTATCTTGATTCACTCAAGTAGATCCAAGTAGGCTGAGTGGATGCCCTGATTCATGGAGGGGGTCCTATAGCAGGCAATGACCTCAAAAGGGGTCTTACTCACAGTCAGTTGCACCTGAAATAATTCAAGGGAATCATGTCTTTTAACAAGGTGTATTTATCTTTAATGAATATCCTTAGGTTTATAGGATGATACTAGGTTATTGGCCCAGAGGCCCTTATAAGCTTAGCCAAAAATTTTGCCTATGTTCCCATAAAGTCAGCACCTGTTTCCCTTGTCCAACAGGGACACAGGTGGGATCCCAGAGGTATATTTTCTGTTTCCCATCCAGTCATCCTGGTTCCTCTTAAAGAGGGCTAGAGAGGTACCCTGCTTGACATGGAGAGGGAGTCTATTCCACAGATGGGGGAGTCTCTGGAACACAAATCTTTCCTACCAACAAGTTCTCTTAATGTCACAGACCAGGTTAAGGCCTTGCATGTGGGTTGCACGAGTGGAGTTTGTCTTACGGATATGCAGCAACTCCATCAAGGCTGGGTCTGAAATGGCCTTATATGCCAGACACAGGTCACCTCTGAGAAGTCTGTATGAGATAGCGTAGAGGGATAGGGCTTTTAGCCTATCTGTATAGGATAAGTGTTTGAGACCCTGGGTTTTCCTGGTCAAGAACCTCTTTGGTCTCTCCAACTGCTGCATGTGCTTGGCAAGATGCATGCTGAAGGAGCATTGTACTCGATAATGGATCTGATAAGGGAAGAGTACAGAGATGGTATAACCTCCTTTTTCCTGGATGAAATACCCTTATTTATGAGGTGGGCCATGTAGAAAGCCTTTTGTACAATGGAGGCAATGTGGTGGGCAAAAGTCAGATTGCTATCAACCTGAGTGCCCAACTCCCTCATGACTGACTGCATGCTTAGTACATTATTAATGTGATAATTAGTAGGGATGACATTTTCCCCAAAGGGGATAATGATGCATTTCTTTGCATTCAGTTTGAGGCCATGCTTCTGGCACCAGTTTTTACTTTGGGTAAGGCCCTCTTGGAGGATGTTCACATCACTAGGGGAATTTAAGACTGTGCCCAGCTTGCAGTCATCTGCAAACTTGGTTAGCCACAGACCACTGGTTTTGGCTTGCACCTCAGAAAAGTATATCCCAAACAGTAGAGGCCACAAGACCGATCCTTGGGGTACACTGCTCGTTATGGGTCTACTACTAAAGGTGGCTTCCCCTACTTTGACTAAATAAGTTCTATCAGTGAGCCAGTTAGCTACCCATCTGGTAACATACTGGCTGATGCCTAGCTGGGAGAGTTTATCTATTATGCCTGACTGGGGAATAGTGTCAAAGGCACCACCCCCTTTAGTTCTCACACCTTCAGTTTGTGGTCTGAGCATGTGGAAGGAAATGTAACCTGGAATACTTGGGGTGCTCTCTGCAGCCCTAAACCAGGTCTCAGTGCCTACACAAATGCCAGCATATTCCAAGGTGAGAACTGCTTCCAGTCAGTGCAGTTTCTGGGTTAGGCTCCTAGCGTTTAGTAACATGACCTTGAGGTTGTTTTTAAAGGGTATTTTTACATCGGGAATTTTGTTTTTGTGACATTGACTAAAAAGGCACTATGGGGGTGGCAAGATCCTTAGCCAGTAACCAAAATCCCAGGGGTGACAGATGAAGATCATCTCTGGCAAACATCAAAGTCTGTCGACCATGTCATCCCAGGCTGACAGATACTGGATCTCCTTTGAAAGACACAAGAAACTAAGCCGATTTCTGAAGCCAATATTTTTTTGTTTGTATTGCAGTATCATGCTAGATGAAGGTAAAATGCTGCTTAAGGCTGGGGATATACCTGCCTGAGACACATAATCATGTCTCTCTTCATATAGTCCAGTGAGGTATGTCTCAAGTCATTCATGCCAACATGGACAATGGAGTAGTCATAACAGTGCCTGTTGTTGAGAGACTTGAGTGTGCGTGTGTGTGTGCGTGTGTGTGTGTGTGTGTGTGTGTGTGTGTGTGAGTGTGTGTGTGTGTGTGTGCGTGCGTGCGTGCGTGCGTGTGTGCATGTGTGTGTGTGTGTGTGTGTGTGTGTGTGTGTGTGTGTGTGTGTGTGTGTGTGTGTGTGTGTGTGTGTGTGTGCGTGCGTGATGTGGCAGATTCTGACACCTGACAGACAGCTAACCGTAACTTATGCCTTATCCAACCTGGTTAAAGTGACATCTGTGTGTCTCACAGTTGAGTTGTCTATGACTAAGATGCTTGTTTTTGTGTTATGCCTTAGGGGCTTGACCAGTGAGACACTGGCATGTGATATATTATGTTTAGTATGTTCAGCAGAGAATGTATTATGTGAATTGCACTTGTGTTTGTGTTTAGGAGGTCTCTGATGTTTAGGTAAGCTTCTGGTAAGGACCTTCGTATATGTAGGTTTATGTGTTATTGATCTGGTAGGTGCAGGAGGTGAGGTGTGCATGCTGACAACCTGCTTAGTATCAGATGAACTGACTGGTGAGTGAGATACCCTGGATTCTAGGTTCTTGATATAGATACATGTCTCACATAATGAATTTGTGTGGAATAGAAGAAGTGGGTTGTCAGTGCATGTGAGGCAATGGCTGCATTGCCTCAGCATGCCCATGTCGACCAGGCTGGCTGAAGAAACTGTGGGAAGTTCTCCGCAGTGCTAGGTAAGTTGATATTGCTAGAAAACAGGGATAGGAAGGACCAGTAAAGTGGAGAACAGGAGAAGTAGACAAAAATATGAAAGGCTAGTGGGTAGGATCTGTGTTAGTACTTCAGGAGCCTTGTTGAATGTATCTCCTGTCATTGAGGGACAATCGTGAGAACTCACCAATGCAGCAATAGCAGAGTACTATGGGAAAATTTGCAGGTAGACGTGTTTGTGTCTATAACTGCCAACAGTGCCCACTGCTGGTTGGCAATGTGCGATGCACAAACAACGCACAAACTCACGCAAATGCGGTGCTTATTTAGATGAGTTCTAACTGCATACTCCTGCCACTAGGGTGCAGGAGAACCCTCTCCAACAAAAGATAGCCTGGTTTAGTGCTCAGGTTATACAAACAGCATTAAATTCAGCAGGTCTGAATCTAGTCTATGCTACAAAAAGTACAACAATTTCAGAATAAAACAATTCAAATAAGCAGTGATATGGTAAAAATACAGTTCAAAAGTGCAATATATGTGAAAAATGTTACTTACATTTTGCAGAGATCAACAGATGCCTTGGATTGATCAGATAAATACAGCAGAGCAGTAGCTGCTCACCAAACTCTGTGGAGCTTTGTAAAAACAAGCACAAATTCATGCAAACATGGTGCTTATGTATTAAACAAAAGCAAACTGATTTAAACAAATTAACCACAGTGGTGCAGCAGTTAGCATTGTCGCCTTACAGCAAGAGGTTCTCCAGTTCGATTCTTGGCTGGAGTGCCTTTGGTGTGGAGTCTGCATGTCCTCCCTGTGGTCAAATAAGCTTTAAAGATATGCAGAAGGTTCATGTGTGTGTGTGCCTTCTTTGAAGGTTGGGTCCCAGGCTGGCAACTTGATATCATAAAATCTCCACTGCAAATCAATATGTGACTGGTGATCTGCTGTGTCGACCCCCAAGGAAAGAAACTGACAGAAAGTTTAACCAATAAAAAGCTCAAAACTGAGTCCTGTTCCAGCAACCATCAATCAGATGAATTTTAACTGCATACCACTGCCACTAGGGTGCAGGGGAACCCTCTCCAACAAAAGGTGTCCTGGTTTAATGCTCAAGTTATACAAATAGAACTAGATTCAGCAGGCATGAATCTAGTTTATGCTACAGCAAAGTGCAACAATTTCAGAAAAAAACAGTTCAAATAAGCAGTGATATGGTAAAAATGCAGTTCGAAAGTGCAATATACAGTGAAACATTCTACTTAAGTTTTGCAGAGACCAGCGGATAGCTTGGATTGGTCAGGTAAATACAGCAGAGCAGTAGGGGATAGGTGAATGGAATGCAAAACTGAAGGCATGTGGGATTAAACTGAGTATAGATAAGACTGTTGTAATAGCAGCAAATGGTGGAGTTCAGACAAAACTGAGAATTGAGATGTAAGGGAAAATAGAGGAACAGGTGACAGCTTCAAGTACCTGTGCGGAGTGTTTGAGGAGAAGGGAAGTCCGAATGAGGAGGTCAAACCCAGAATTAGAGGAGCTGCAGCCAACTGGCATAGAATGTCTGGTGTAGTCTATGAAGGAAGAATACCAAAGAAGCTGAAAAGTAATGTGTACAAGACAGTGGTGCAACCAGTACTACTGTATGGTATGGAAACCTTGGCAATAAATACAGAGCAGTGGAGGAAGCTACAGGTGATGGAGATGAAGTGCAGGCGATAGGCCAAAGAAATGAGGACATAAGAGCAGAAGCCAGAGTAGCTCCAATTGCAGAAAAGATCAAATAGAACAGATTAGGGTGGTTCAGGGACATGTGCAGAAAAGCAGAAGACAATCCAGTGAAGAAGACAGACAGGAAAAAGGCAAGAGGGAACAAAGGCATCCAGTAAAGAGGTGGATGTATTGTGTGAGAGAAGACCTGCAACAGTCAGGCATGAGTGTCAAAGAGGCTGGAAGAGTGGCACTGAATAGAGTAAACTGAATAGAGAAATATCATGAAAGTTGACACAACTCCCAGACCCCCAGTAGAAAATGGGAAAAGGGGGATGATGATCATATATTTGTGTGTACAGATATGTGACAATGTGATACCTTATTGAATATATTTATACTGAAAATTATAACTCTGAATGCAAAATCCTGAAACATCAAAATGATGAAACTTTACAATGTTGAATTTAAAAAGCTTTGTCATAGCATACACATACTACAAAGCACACTGCACCAGTACACAGACAGTCAACAAGCAATATCCTTCCTCTATAAGTTAAATTGAGAAATGAATGCTACCATGAGTTGTGTGTGTGTGTGTGTGTGTGTGTGTGTGTGTGTGTGTGTGTGTGTGTGTGTGTGTCTGTGTGTGGGGGAGGGGGGTCCAGCTCTCTACACACCTAGGAGTATTTTGATCAGTATTTTAACACACCAGCATTTTGAATTTTCTACATTGTGCATTCAGTACAGTGTTAGTGTTAAAGAAAGTTTTTTTAAGGTAAGATGAAGAGTTGTGTTAGGGTCAATGGAAGAGATAGGGTTAACATGTATTACTAAAGTGATGCAGGGGTTGAACTTAATGGTACATGCTATACCTAACCCTAACTCTGTACCAGACTCTAACACCATACTTCACCTTACAAGAAAACAGTTTCATTACACCTCCACTAAACAAGACACTCATGCACACCCATGGGGGCATCAGCAAATAGCTAGATTATTAAATTATTACTTAACCCTTATACTAAAACAAACACACTCACAAATATACTATAAAAGATACATCCAACAATGCACCGATTGGACAAACAATTGATCCTGCAGCTCTTTCTGTCATGCAAATGAATGCCTGACAGAATGAAAGTAGCCAATAACTATGATAGATGTCATTTCATCAAAGTGTATTACTCTAAATCATAAATGACTGAACAAATTTGACTGAATACACATTTTTCTGAGAACATATTTGGTTAAATCACAATTCATAGAAAAGTACAGAAATTTATGAAAAAATACGGCTGTGGTTTTGCATCAAAGGGATAAAAACAAGGCAAATTAGTGCAGAACACAATTTGTACCTTGCTAATGCCTGCTGTCATCTCTGAAAGTTTTTCATCCCTCCAGGAATCTTCTCTTACCTGTGGTTGTGCAACTGTGGAATTAATATATTTAATTAAGGGGTGTGGGGATGCAAACCCTTCCATTTGGGAGTGCAAGGGGGCCTGCACCCTGCAAATAAAAGGTTTTAGAGGTGCATTTACTCCTTAGAGAAATTTCTATGAAACAAGATTCAGTTATATGCGTTTTCAATGAATTGTGTCACTTTTTTAATTTGATGAAACTATAAATACTCGTAAGCATGTGCATACACATTTACCTAAACATGTATCTATAAGGTTTCAATTCATTAAATCAAATGTACAAAATCTTGAACAGATTTGCTACCAGCATATTACACTAAAATTTCAGAATTTCAAAAAATGCCAGTAACTGGATACGGGAGTTTGTGGCAAATCTTTGTTCATGTAGTGCAAGCATTCTGGACAAAGTAAAAAATAATGGGGGGAAGAAAGCTGCAAAGTCAAGAAAGTATTTAAATATTTGTCTTATAAAATTAGAAGGTAGATAAAATAAGAGGTTTTACATTAGCTTATGTTTTCTTTAGGTTATGATAAGTGAAACTCAAATGTTTGTCATTTCATGAGTTCAGTCCATCCATTGATTTGCCAGAAAAGACAGGAACAGATCAGAAATAAGGACATTTTTCAAATTTTTGGACATTTAATAGGTATGAGTTGTAGTACAGTGGGAAGAGGGATTCTGGACATCTGATAAGTATAGGATGTGGTACAGTGGGGAATGACATTTCGATCATTTGATAGCTATGGTTGTAGTACACTGGGGAGTGGGATACTGCACATTTGGTAGTTATGGGCTGTGGTACAGTCAAATGAATTTGCAGTATTTTTAAAATTAGGTGATTTGGTCTCAGTGAAATGAAAGTCACTCAAATTGGATTTAGGTGATATGAAGTAAACCCGTAAATAAATATATACATATATATATATATATATATATATATATATATATATATATATATATATATTTACACACACACACACACACACACACACACACACACACACACACATACATATATATATATATATATATATATATATATATATAGATATAGATATATAAATATACACACACACACACACACACACACACACACACACACACACACACACACACACACACACACACACACACACAAACATATATATAGTGTGATATATATAAGTATATAAGTAACATGGGGTGTAAGGGTGCTGTGTAGCTTGCTTCTCTGAATATAAGATGTTATATTTTTTTTTTGTATTTCTGATCTTCTGAGTTTTGATTTTGTGGCATTGATATTTTGGCATTTGAACATCTGTGCCTTTTATATTGTGATATAGATCTCTCTCGCTATATATGTGTGTATGTGTGTGTGTGTGTGTGTGTGTGTGTGTGTGTGTGTGTATACATATATATATATATATATATATATATATATATATATATGAGAGAATATATACATATACATAGATATAGTTCAGTGTGTTCAGACTTGCCTTTCCCAAGCTTGTTCTCTGCAAAAAAATAATCTGTGTGTTTTGTGACTTTGGAAATGTGGCTACTGACCTCCCAAGGATTTAGAAATTTTGGGTGCAAATAACTGCTTGTAGATTAAACAAGATGAGATTATTAAGAGTAGACCCATATGTAGCATATAATAACACAATCATTTTACATATATGGAATACATACATTAGTTCAAAGGTTCATATCCAAATTTTAAAAATGCCTATATGTGTGATTGACTATCAGCTGATTACACATGCCACCTTTATTTTTTGTCTGTGCAAGATTGCATACACTGGGGGTTAGAGAATTTGCCCTTCTCCAATCTAGTGTGATCCCAGAGTTGATATATAATTAGTAGGGGGTGAGGTGCAGGGAGGCTTGGTCCCTTCCCAAAAAAGTTTTAAAAAATGTTTATTCTTGTTTCATCAGGTAAAAATTTCAGTTGGGTTCAATTCTGATCCGTTTGCTGTTCATACTGGTGATGGACTAAATTAGCAAACAGGTCAGAGAGGACAGATCAACAAAGTTGCAATCTGGCATTACAGGCAGACACTGAGCAAGAAGTTCAGCAAAGGATATAGGAATGGAATGCAAAACTGGAAGCGCATGGGATGAAACCAAGTACTGATAAGACATTTGTAATAGCAGCAAATGGAGGAAATCAGAAGAATATGAAAACGCACGTAGAAGCAAAAATAGTGGAAAAGGTTAACAACTTCAGTGACCTGAGAGGGATGGTGGAAGAGAAGGGAATTTGGAAGGAGGAGGTCAAACTTAGAATCAGAGGGGCTGCTGTCAGCTGCAGTAGCATGTCAGGTGTGGTGTAAGGCAAATAAGTCTCCCAGAGACTGCCGCTACTCTGGAAAGAAAAAAACAAACAAACTTCCAATTCATGTTAAGTAGAGCTCCTCAATTGCCTTATTTAAGCACAACTTGGACAACTGGATGGGAAACCATAAATTCACCTGTGGGGTGGCACCTATTTCCCTCATGGACAGGTACAGCCGGTGCTGATCATAGATTTACTCTGCAAACAATCAAACCATCTAACAATGGTCATTTAGGGAACATGGGTATTACATAGCTAGGTTTGTAAAGGCCCTTGGGCCATTAGCCTACGAACCTATAAGAATAATGCCAAAGAAGCTGAAAAGTAAGGTGTATAAAACAGTGGTGTAACCAGTACTACTCTATGGTACAGAAACCTGGGCAGTAAAGGCAGAGCAGTTGAAGAAGCTAGAGGTGATGGGGATAAAGTGTCTGAGATGGGGGGGTAGGCTACACACTGTGGGAAACATGAATAAAGGAGGACATAACAGCAGAAGCCAAGGTAGCACTAATTGTGGAAAAGATCAAAGAAAACAGATAATGGTGGTTTGAGCACATGTGCAGACAAGCAGAAGACAATCTGGTGAAGATGATTTGGGACAGACAGGAAGAGGAAATGAGGGCTTTCAGTAAACAGATGGATGGATTGTGTGAGACAAGACCTGAGACAGTCAGTCATGAATGCTGAAGAAGGTAACACAGACAGCAACAGCTGACACAACACCCCATCCACATGTAGGAAATGCTAAAAAGGGAGTTAATAATGGATTTCCAAGCATTTGTGCTTGACTAGTTTATGACCAATATTTTGCTTGGTTATCCCTTATGCAGTTCAACTTTTCAAAACTTTGATATTCTAAAGTGGAGCCAGATAGAAAAAATATGTTTGTGAGATGGTTATTCATTTGGTAGAAAATAGATATGGGAGAAACATGCAGGAATGACTATAAAGGAGCAAATAGACAAATGAGTTACACCATATTTCTGAAAATCACATTTGGTTGAATTAAAGTTTTCTAAAGTATAGGTATCTAAGAGTGTGCAGGAAATGGAATGGTTGACTGAAAAGGTGGTGGATTTGAAAATTTGCAAGCCTGCACTATAGCAAGTAATGTGCCTATTTGAGTGCTCATGGGTTAGTGTTAGGGTTAGGTAAGGAGATAACTTTAGTGTTATGCCTGATTGGTATTTTGGGTGCCATGTGCCCTTTTGCCCTGGTTTGTAGTATTGTTAGGGAATCATTTTTTTTTAGTAAATATTTCTAAAAGCATTAAAAGCTATGGTTAGAGTTAGGGATAGCACACATGAGTCTGCCTCCTTGTCCTACCATACTCATGTCTGTGAGCCCTGCCCCTACATATTACATTACTAAACCACCTTTACCCTAACAGTGCCACTATTCAGACAATACTTGATCTAGATTTTGTAGATATTTACTGACAGTGTAAGAAAAGTACTGGATGGTTTGTGAGTTCTCATTTTGTGTATTACGCATTGATTTTCGCTCTTTTCTGATCAATCATTTGTTAAAGTTTGAAGAAATATGACTTCTTCACTGCACAAAAAAGCAAAACAAAGTGCATTTTGTTGAGTATCTGGTAATTAAGAAATATATTTTGACTGCAAATAACAGTTTGATCAGCCTAGACTTCCTGCCACATTCTGTATTTGTCTGAAAATCTGCAGCAATGTCACTTAGCTAATATTTTAATTTTTGTTATACCTCAAATATTCTCTTACATTTGTCCAATCTGTTCTTGAATTCTATAGCAGTTTTTGATTCTACCAATGCCTATCTACAAATCTTGTTTTTAATACTTAATTTGATGTCCTCTATCTACTCCAATTCATCAAACTGAGCCCTTGGGTTCTTATACGTGTTTTTGAAAGCTTCTGCCCACCTGAACACTACCTCATCACAAATTCAGTCATTAAACTTTGCATAGTTTTTGTTGTCTATTTACTTTTAATGGGGTTGTCTTGCTGATTTACTGATTCCATCTAAAAGACACGAATGCTGTCTAGAAGCCATCATTCTTTCTGCATAGTTATAATTATTTCTCAGGGTTCAAATTTTCAGAAACCCCATTTTTTTTTCCAACAGTTATTTTACATGATACTACATAGAGTAACTGCACATATAATCCAGTGTCTTTGAATGATGAGTGACTGAGATCATATAAATAATATCTGACTTACAAAATAACTTGAGGACATGAAACATATTCTAAACATGCTGCTGGCATGCTGCATCTGGTTGTTTAGTATTATTCATCTCTTCATATATTAATATATGCTAATAACTCTAAAGTATTATCACAGGCCGTAAAATATTACCTGCTTCATTCTGATAGTCTGACTGGATGCAGTGATGTTTCAGAACTGCAATTTATATTCCTTCCTAGCAGGTTTATATAATTTTGCAATTACTGAAGTCTCACTTGAGAAACACACATGACACTGTGATGTTATTTGCATTATAACGATTAATTATATTTCATTACCCCATGGCTACTGACAAATTGTGGGATTCAGAACATTGCCACTTGGCTTAAGGTGACAGCATCTCCATTATCTTAAATAATGAGCCATCATGTAAAAGTAAAGGGTGATAAGTTTGGTTATTCAAGCTCAAATCTTGTCCCAGTCTAGAGATGCACATTTAAATATTTTATAAGGTTTAGTGTAAAGGAGAAAGAAACCCACAGTTTTGCTGTTGGTACTAGTCATAAAACACAGTAGGATTTTCCACAGTTGTGATGCAGGAATGCCATTGTTCACAATAATGTGTTCTTACATGAAATCAAATTGTTTGCCACGTTATTGCTAATGTGCTACTTATGTTTCCATTATTTGTTATTATATGTTATCTCTGTAGTTTTCTTTTTTTTGGTTTATACAACTTGCAGTCCATTTTTACAACACACACACACACGCACACACACACACACACACACACACACACACACACACACACACACACACACACACACACACACACACACACACTCCCCATAAGGATATATGCACACACTTGCATAAATGTACACACATATGTACACTCTCACACACACACACAAGCTACAGTCAAATGATGATTACATTTGACAAAATATTAAAGGGCATGAAAAGTTATATGTTATGACTTTGAACATTTGAAAGTCATGTTTTGTTTTTCCTTAAGTCAGTGGTAGCTCCAGGCTTCCTTTTTGCTGAGGCAATGTAGCATGCTGGGGGGGTGGGGGTGGGTAAGGGGTGGCATATGGGACAGTTGAAGACAAAAAAAAAAAAAATTCCAGCTGAACAAACACTGGCCTTGAGACTTGAACTTCCACCACGATATAAATAAAACATGCAGGTGGGTCAGTCATCTGTCACAAAGACACCCTCTGCCCTTTGGAACAGACTCTCTATTCATGGCAGGCACAGCAGCTCTCCAGGATAATTTTTTAGATGTTACATGACCTGGAGATTGTAGAGTGCTACAGGGTGGACAGAAACACATTACAAGAACTCTGTGAGCTCTGCCACCCTCAATTCAGAGCCAGAGACAACCAAGGGGAACTCATCCCAGTGGGATATATGTAGCCCTTAGAATATTAGCTACAGGTTCCTCTCTAAGACCAACTGGGGTCATGATTGGTGTGTCACAGGCATCAGCATCCAGGATCCTCCATCAGTTCCTGGATTCTATCCAGCATACATGCCAGTGAGCACATATGTTTTCCCTGTAGTTCTGAGGAGAAGGCCAGCAATATGCAACATTTCTACTGGGTAACGCACTACCATGAAGTACTGGGTGTCATAGTTTGCACTCATGTACACATTAGGGCACCACCTGGTGAGCAGAGTAGAATCTACATTAACTGCAAGGGATACCACTCCATCAACTGCCAAGTCATGTGTAATGCCCAGGGAATTATCTGGAATGTGTGTGCTGGCAACCCTGGCAGTTATCATGACTCCCATATTTGGCACACATCACAGGTGTACCGGATGTTTGCTGGGGGGACATCCCAAGGGGCTATTTACTGGAGGATGCTGGTTATGCACTGGAACTGTGGCTGATGACACTCATCAGAAGTGCACCCACAGCCATAGAAGAACACCAAAATTAGGCACACGCTTAAACCAGAAACATCATAGAGCATGTGTTTGGGTTGCTGAAATCACAGTTCCAGTGCCTAGATACATCTGGTGGAGCCTTGCGGTATAGTCTGCACACATGTACACAAATCTTCACAGTATGTGCTATGCTACACAATCCTGTGGAAACAGCTGCAGTAGGATCCGAAAGGGGAAGGGACACACATACCCCACTGATGCCTAGGTCACCACAGCCACAGTCAGAGGACTCGGATTGGGAACCACCAGCTGATGTGACCGGAGGAAGACATAGGCATGCTCAGTATGCCCTTGCTTTGGCTAAGAGACAATACATAGCACATTCACTGACCACCTAGTTGCCTGATACCTTCCTCCTACTCACAGACATATAGTAAAATTGATGCTAGGCAACTCACACAACCTTTACCTCTCCATGTATTTGCTGTGTACTGCTTGCATCAGACAGAGTCAGCCCTGAACTAAAGGTGTTTCAACTGCTGCATTAGAAAGGTTAGTCCTGAACCTAGAGTGCTTTCTTTCATACAATTATAGCATATCCTTGTATTTCTTAACTTGGTACAGTAATCAAGCAAATATTGTTGGATTTCTACAGAAAATATCTTAACGTGACAGCAGAGCAATGATTTTACTTATTTATTTAGTTAACATTTCTTTACTGAGAAAATCCAACTAGGAAGGAGGCTATTTTCAGTGGAGGCCCTCAGAGAAATGCTCCAGGCATGTCTTTGGAATATGTTCTCATTTGTAAGTCTTAGGCCTCAAGCATCAAAGATTCACACAGTTATCCCTCTCAAAAGCACTGATGATCAGTGCCTGCTCTCAGTTAAACACCATATCGTTGTACTGATTAATCATTAAAGAGAGAAGTTAGAATCTAATGATGAGTCTATATCATATATTCAAAATTCCAAAATATCAAATACCATAAGTTCAAACTTGGAATTTCGAATTATGATAACATCGAACACTCAGAATAGCAAATTTTTTCCCTGGGAAAAAAAAATCGCTGTTCCGAGAAACATACACACAACACAAGCACACCAAAATAAATAAACCACGCACATACAGTTAACAAAACCCAACCCAACCCTACACTAAACCATACATACATTACTAACTATCCACTTACCTTAACCCGCACCCTAACCCAAAGGTCCGTAACTCTCGCACCACAGTGGAGGAAATAGCAAAGCCACGGAATGGCCCACTGAAATATTGCCCTAGGTAAGATTTCGATGCTCTGGGGCTTCACTATTTTCATCCTTTTATGTAGTGAGTTCGATAGGGTGATAAAGGATAATGAGGGAAACGTACTCACAAGTGAGGAGAGTGTGTTGAGCAGATGGAAAGAGTACTTTGAGGGGTTGATGAATGAAGAGAATGAGAGGGAGAGAAGGTTGGATGATGTGTGGATAGTGAATCATGAAGTGCAGTGGATTAGCAAGGAGGAAGTAAGAATAGCTATGAAGTGGATGAAGAATGGAAAGGCTGTTGGTCCAGATGACATACCTGTGGAAGCATGGAGGTGTTTAGCTGAAATGGCAGTGGAGTTTTTAACTAGATTGTTTAATGAAATCTTGGAAAGTGAGAGGATGCCTGAGGAATGGAGAAAAAGTGTTTTGGTACCAATTTTTAAGAATAAGGGTGATGTGCAGAGCTGTAGTAACTACAGAGAGATTAAACTGATCAGTCACAGCATGAAGTTATGGGAAAGAGTAGTGGAAGCTAGGGTAAGAAGGGAGATGATAATTAGCGATCAGCAGTATGGTTTCATGCCAGGAAAGAGCACTACAGATGTGATGTTTCCTCTGAGAGTGTTGATGGAGAAGTACAGAGAAGGTCAGAAGGAGTTGCATTGTGTCTTTGTGGATTTAGAGAAAGCATATGACAGGGTGCCTAGAGAGGAGCTGTGGTATTGTATGAGGAAGTCAGGAGTGTCAGAGAAGTATGTAAGAGTGGTACAGGATATGTACGAGGTTAGTGTGACAGCAGTGAGGTCTGCGATGGGAGTGACTGATGCGTTTAAGGTGGAAGTGGGATTACATCAAGGATCAGCTCTGAGCCCTTTCTCATTTGTAATGGTGATGGACAGGTTGACAGACAAGATCAGACAGGAGTCTCCGTGGACTATGATGTTTGCAGATGACATTGTGATCTGTAGAGAAAGTAGTGAGCAGGTGGAGGAGACCCTGGAGAGGTGGAGATATGCTCTAGAGAGAAGAGGAATAAAGGTCAGCAGGACTAAGACAAAATATATGTGTGTGAATGAGAGGGAGGATAGAGGAATGGTGAGGATGCAGGGAGTAGAGGTGGCGAAGGTGGATGAGTTTAAGTACTTGGGATCAACAGTTCAGAGTAATGGTGAGTGTGGAAGAGAGGTGAAGAAGAGAGTACAGGCAGGATGGAGTGGGTGGAGAAGAGTGTCAGGAGTGATTTGTGACAGACTTGTACCAGTAAGAGTGAAAGGGAAGGTCTACAAGAGGGTAGTGAGACCAGCTATGTTATACGGGTTGGAGACAGTGGCACTGACAAAAAGGCAGGAGTCAGAGCTTGACGTGGCAGAGTTGAAGATGCTAAAATTTGCACTGGGTGTGACGAGGATGGACAGGATTAGGAATAAGTATATTAAAGGGTCAGCCCAGGTTGGAAGGTTTGGAGACAAAGCCAGTGAGGCAAGATTATGTTGGTTTGGACATGTGCTGAGGAGGGATGCAGAGTATATTGGGAAAAAGATGCTAAGGATGAAGCTGACAGGTAACAGGAAAAGAGGAAGGCCTAAGATAAGGTTTATGGATGTGGTGAGAGAGGACATGCAGGTGGTTGGTGTGACAGAGCAAGATGCAGAGGACAGGAAGAAATGGAAACAGTTGATCTGCTGTGGTGACCCCTAACGGGAGCAGCCGAAAGAAGAAGAAGAAGATGTAGTGAGTTCGATATTATAACATTCGAAGTTTTACATCTTTGAAGTTATAATATAGACCCACTAATGATACACATTGCAGTTTCTGACTTCACAACCCTTCCCAGGATCAAACAACAGGCAGGATGAAAAACAAGGAGAATAACAACAGCATCATATCCTTGTTTGTACCACAGCGTTTACTCACCTTTGCTCCCTGCCTAAAGAACAGGCTATACTTATTTGTAACATATGAGTAACTGAGCCCCCTCCTCCAAAGGAGCAGTGTAACCTTATTTGTGCCATAATAGTAACTCACCTATGCTACCCCAAAGGAACAGTATATGGTTGTGCATACCATCCAACCTGGCCTTCAGCTGTTGGCAAATGCATATCATATAATTCCCACAGTTAATATCCTCACATAATTTAAGGCCAGAGATATTGAATGGTTTACACACTGCATGTCTCACACTAGTGGTCAGATAAGTGATGAATTACAAAGAAACAATGAAATGTAATACACAGCTATATAGTTGCAAGCACAATCATAACAGGTTGTATGCTCAATAAGTGCACTACATCTAAATATAATAATGATAATGACACGTACAAATAACAATGGATTGTTTGATAGCAGTGCATGTTCTGCTGCAGTTGGTTGTGTGAAGAATGACTTCAGTTCTTTGCTGGAAAGCTGTTTCTGTGGCAAAAAGGAATAAGGCATCCATCCTGGTTTCTGAAGATGCATTGGTGAAAGAGTTCAAATCTCAAGCTATGTAGAAATATCTCATGTGTACTATCATGTTCTACTGTGTATGTCATACACTGGTTTTCCTCATTTCACATATTTCTCCTTTATTTCCAATTTCTTATTCCTATTACTTTTGCCAGATAACAAATACATTACAGGTTTGGCTGTACTCATTTGTTTTGCACAAATTGCTGCATTGCAGAAACAGGACAAATCAGACCACCTAGGAAGCAGACAACCACGGATATAAACTGCTTATATCTAACTAATGCTCTTGTTTATTTCAAATTCTAGGCCTGGAGTATAGAAGGAGCTATCAGACATTTGCAATGTGGCTTACATTTGTGCACTGCTTACCTATGCGCAAACAGGTGTATTTCGCATGCATGTACACTTTGTTCACCATTGCGCAAACCAGCTGCTCGCTGCACTATGGGACTGTATATATCATGCTTCATTATTGGTATTTATTCTCCATTTCCTTTGTCTGACATTACACTACAAATGGAAACATTACAAACCAAGGGCCTGATCTGATGTCATCTACTATAAGTGCACCTGCACTCGTATATAAATCAGACTTGTGTCATGGTACTTGCATTAAGTATTGTAGTCTGTGCATTTAGATATGTACGGGTTCAGTTCTCACTGCAGTTGACTGTGTGTGTGTGTCTAGTCAGCAGAGGAGACATGGTATCCTACAGTTACTTCTCAAGGGCATGAATTGCCAGTATTTTGATACCTGTACAAGCCTACACATCCATTTCATGCAGCCTTTCCAACCTATTGTCTCCTACATGGCCTGCTGATGTCATCTACTATAGGTTCACCTGCATTCCTGTAAAAGTCAGACTTGTACCATGTTGCTTACCTTAAGTACTGTGTTCTGTAGTCTGTGCACCTAGATAAGTAGGGACTGTATTTTAATTTCAGTCAACTGGGTGTGTGTTTGTCTAGTCAGCGGAGTAAATGTAGTATCCTATAGTTACTTCTCCAAGGGCATGGATTGCCAGTATTTTGATACTTGCACAAGCCTACACATCAATTTCATGCAGCCCTCCCAACCTATAGTCTCCCACATGGTCTACTGATATCATCTACTATAAGTTCACCTGAACTCCTGTAAAAGTCAGACTTGTACCATGGCACTTGCATTAAGTACTGTGTTCTGTATATGTGCACCTAGATAGGTAGGGGTCTAGTCTCACTGCAGTCAACTGTGTATGTATGTGTGTGAATGTGTGTCTCTCAGCAATTGTCTGGCATTACAGAGAGCCTTTTACTACAGCATGTGGGACACTTATTCTGTATTTAATAAACACTGCTGATGTTATCAGCTATAAACTGTTGTCTGACACACTCCAAGTTGGAATTGAACTGTGGCATTTGTGTAAAGTACTGTGTTCTGTAGTCTCTGTACTTAGACAGGGGTTCTATTCTCACTGTTGTCAACTATGTGTGTGTCTGTTAGCTGTTGCTTGACATTTCTGAGAGCCTTTTACACCAGCATGTGGGACACGTATTTTGTATTTAACAGACACTACTGATGCCATCAGCTATAAACTGTTGTCTGACAGTCATCAAGCCAAACTGTGTTCTGTAGTCTCTGTACTTAGAGAGGTAGAGGTTCTGTAGTCAACTGTGTGTCTGTTAGTTTTTGCTTGACATTACCAATACCCCTTTACACCAGCATGTGGGACACTTATTTTGGCCTCAACAGACTTTGCTGAAGTCATCAGCTATATGATCATTTTGGATCTGTAGTAATCCCAACAGGCCATAGTCAGACAGTGGTCTGGAGGCCAGGCAGATGTGAACTCATCCCACACCACACAGATTAAAGTGACATGGCTTTTAATTAATCCACATATGTCATGGCATGGTTCGTCGTCTCTGTTTATGTTGGTGAGAAAGGCTTGTGGTCTATCCAGCTACTGCATGTGTCTGCTGAGAGGTAATGCAAAAGAGATGATTGTACTGTTTTACTGTACTGATCAGGTTTCACTACAGTGCTGTCATACAATCCTAATAACTGAATATGATGGCATGACTTATAATGTGCACCATTTGTTTATACTGAGAAAGCCATAAAGCAAGACATTAGAAATTAATGATACACATTGCAGTTTCTTATTTCACAACCTTCACAAGTGAAATCAGTATAAGGCTGTGACATTTAGATGCTATAAACTGTTGAACTTTTCAAGAATACTGTATGTTCAAGGTACAATGACCACTTAAACAACACACATGCAGATATACTAAGCAATAAGTTACTTATGCATTGTGAGCATCAGATAGAAGGTGTTTGTTTCCTTGAATCCAGAAGATAGAAAACAGGGATATGGCACAGTTATCATCACTTGCAGACAATATTGTTGGGGGAATAAGGGTCAAGAAGCCTACGCTGATACACAAGGTCAGAGAATGTGTATGAGTAAGAAAGAGAAGAAGGCAGACATATCTATTAAACAACAAATGGCCAGTGAGACTAAATGAGTAACTGTGATGTGTGTATCTGTAGGGGTTCTCCAGGTGAAATAGTTGTGTGAGTGTGTGCATGACCACATGCAAGCTCTGTGCTCACTCTACATCTTGATCTGTCAGACAGTGTGTTATGTGCATGGTAGAGGTAGCAGTTCATCACTGGCATCACCCACCAGGAGAACTGGCTCTGACAGGAGTTGAACTGGCATGCTGATGTCCAGAACCATGGTCAGATGTGGTGCTGTTACCTGAATGTGACTGATGTATGCTGGACTAGCTCTCTTCATGGGGACACCCACAACCTACAACCCCCATGTCCTGCCACATCTGTGTGTGGACAGCACACTCACCGATGGAGCACTACAAGTACTGGCACTATGTGAAAGTGATCAAGCATAGCCACATTGGCTGACAACAGATGATGTGGCTGACCTACGCCCACAAGGATACTGTTCCCCTCCCAGCAGACATTCTATCACAAACACTGCCCATTCCATATCAGACACCCCTCGTTTCCACATGTCTTTCATCCAATGCTGTGAAGAGGCAACACAGTGGAGCCAGTCATGGTGGTACCCTGAGACATACACTGTGTAACCTATTCTATATCATTGTCCTTAAAATATGTGAGAATATAAATTCAAAATCATATAATATGCTGCTGTCAAGAAATGAAGGCCAGCTTGGATGTTAAGGGACATAACCTGTGAACTGTGTGCTGCTTACTTACATTTCCAACCTTACATGTAACAATTTCAAGATCTATGTTGACACACCCAGTAGAAGTAAGGCAGTCTGTTGTGTTTTTGTGATTTCCCCCTCCCAAGCAGTAATCACTCACAACTGCAATCCATTAATACTGTACACCATATAAAAAGGCAACCTTGTAGCTAGGCACGCTGATATTAGTTCTATATATATATGGAACATTGAGAACAAGCACTTTCTGCATGATATCTCTTCAGAGGAGTACTCATTCTCACAATGCATGGTTCCATTTTATCCCCTACATACTGCATATGTTGGAATATATTTAACAATAATGTGAAGCACAGGTTTTAACACTATCTGCATGCATTACTTAGAAGTGTACTGATGTCATGGCCATGTTTGTCCAGCCATTTCATAGATAGACATGACAAGACATTAAAATAAATGGAAATTATTGTTGTGTGAGAAATATGTAGAAATATTTCAAGGACAGGTCCTTTGGCAGTACTTGTAGCATTTCAAAGATATTTTTTTAGCCAAAATGGTCATTTGCCTGTTCTTTTGTGGGGTGGGGGCTAAGGTGAGTTACTGTTATGGCACTAACAAGGATATGCTGCTTTTGTTACTCTCCTTGTTTTGCATCCTGCCTGTTGTTAGTATTTCACATCTCTAGACTGTATTATGTTTTACCAGTTGTTAATACCGACTAGCTACCTTTTCTGTTGTATATGTAAACAATATTTTGTAGTTGTGCGATACTTATGCATATTATACATCTATTTTCTTGTAGGCCATCTACAATCATGACAACAAGACATGTGAATCTGCATCTAAAACCCTTCACAGATGCCAAAAACAATATAATAATTGATGGTTTACGTCAACATGGTGCCTTTCTCCTGCAAAGGGGAAGGCAGGATATAGGCCGCAGGCTCATTCTATGGCAACAAATTTTTGCCGATGTGAATGCCTTGGTCAGCCACAGCAGAACCAATTAACAGGTGCGCCACAAGGCCACTAATATGACCACCACTCCAAGAAGGAGAGCAGCTGCAGTAAGCCATGACCTCTTGGGTACAGGTGGAGGCCTTGCTAGGGAACCACCCCTGACCCCCCAATGAGCAGTTGCTAGCTGACCTAAGGACCACACAAAGCTCACAGTAAGCTGAAGTCCACCATGTGCTATATTTGGAGACCATCATGTTGGACATAGCAACCACATCCCAAGAGGAGCTTCTAGGTAGGTCTTGTTATCTGAATTGCTGAATATGTTTGTATATTTAGTGAATTTAAATGAATAAGTTAATTCTGTGTGCTAATTTAATTAGATAGGGGGGATTGAAGATTGTTACTTTCATAAGCTTAGCTTGGAGTTGTCAGCCACAGTTTTGTTTAAACTCTTGTTTACTGCAGCTATAAAGAAGCAAATTTATTATCCTCTGTGTTGCAGTTGATTGTGATGTTGTTGCCCTTACTTGTTGCTTACCTTCTTTCAGGACCATCAAGCCTCTAGGAAAGTTTTCCTTCTGCAGTTGGTAAGCAAATAGTTTGAAGTCATTGCTACTGGTCGATTTAAACAAATACTGCAGTGTGGGAGACTGATCTCAGGCATGTTGTGTGTAGTGCCGGACTGTTTACAATAGTGGCAGCATTGTTACTTTGTTAGGATATATTGCACAGTAGTAGTGCCAGTAATAATGTATTCCTATGCATTTTGTTTATCACAGGTGATTCTCACAGTGGAACTGTGAGCCCTGTCCCACCTGATGTCAGTGTAGC